>NC_056743.1:678714939-678859939 GCF_019279795.1 Protopterus annectens | reverse complement strand
ACAGACACCTCTCAGATGTGGCTGGGGGCACCTTTTGGAAAGGACGATCCAAGGCACATGGTTCCCCCGAAAGAGGCCAACATGCATATCAATGTCCTGGAGATGAACATTGTCTGCTAGCATTGCAGACCTTCCAAAACTCTCTCCCAACCAGGACTATTGAGATTCAGATAGAAATTTGTTGTATAATGTATTGTTTAATTCATTGTGGAGTTTTTCTCCCTGAGCCTCCACAGAAAATGGGCTCATATCAATCCATTGGACCATCCCAGTAAATAAAGGCAAATAAATAAATAAATGTGTTAGTGGTCTGGTATATCAACAAACAAGGGGAAACCAGATCTTACCCCCTTTGTACAGAAGCTATGAGAATTTGGCAATGGATGATCTCACAATTTATTTCTAATAGCAATGCACATTCTGGGGATTCCAACATTTGCCTTCATCCTGCCAGTGAAGGAGTCACTGAGAGACACTCTACTTCACGTTTGGCCATCTGGTCTCCTGTATGCTTAACCCCCCCCCCCCCATTCACCTCATTCACAAATTTCTACAGAAAGCATCTCAACTGAAGAGTAGTTATCCTCATTGTACCTTATTGGCCTTGACAGATCTGGTTTTCCTTCCTTTGGCCTCATCTTCTACATCTGCCATGGATTCTGGATCCAATTCCAGACCTACTCTCTCACCCGACACACATGACTCATCCAGACATTTCAGGCCTCAAGCTGACCGTGTGGTTCCTCCAGTTCCATTGATTGCTAGACAGCCAAGGCTCTCCTCCCCTGTCTGTCACATTCTTTTTTCATCCCACAAAGCTTCTCTGAGAAAAATTTACAAAAGTAAATGGAAAAGATTTGTTTTTTGGCACATAAAAAGAATCTAGATCCCTTTTCTGTACTGATTTCTAAGGTTTTTGACTTTTTAGCTACAGTTTTTCAGTAAATGGGCTAGCTCCTCAACTGTCAGAGTACAACTAGCAGCCATTTCCAACTTTCATATGAGAGTAAATAGCTCTACCTTAGCTTCCTCCAAGCTTTGCAAAGCCTTTTTCAGAGGAACATATCCACCTAGACCTCTTTTAAAAGATCCTACTCCCCCTTGGGATTTAGATATTGTTTTACAGGCCTTGACCCAAACCTCCTATTGAACCTTTGGCTAAGTGTAAGCTACAGTAAAGTTCCCGTTATCTGGAACTCAAGCAACCGGCACTCCCAAGCCACCGGCATTTTTGATTGGCTCATATACCGACATACGAGCCAATCAAAAATTGCAAACCAGAGCCACTTCTACTCAATGACGAACAGCCCCCTGTTCCTCATTGAACAGAAGAGGCTCCACTTTGCGATTTTTGATTGGCTCGTATGTCGTATGCGAGACAATCAAAAATCGCAAAGTAGAGCCTCTTCTGTTCAATACAGGCTGTACCGCATTGAACAGAAGAGGCTCCACTTGGCAATTTTTGATTGGCTCGTATATGGGCATACGAGCCAATCAAAAATGGCAAAGCTGAGCCTCTTCTGTTCAATGTGGAACAGCCCACTGTTCCGCATTGAACAGAAGAGGCTCCACTTTGCGATTTTTGATTGGCTCATATGCTGGTATACGAGCCAATTAAAAATTGCAAAGCATCTCTCAAGCAACTGGAACCTACACTTAACTGGCATCTACCATTCCCCACAGGTGCCGGTTAATTAAGAGTTTACTGTAAAATTTTCGACCTTGGAAATTGTTTTCCTAGTTGCTATTGCTTCTGCCAGAAGAGTGTCTGAACTTCAGACCCTGTTGTCTAAGCCTTCTTATTTGAGTTTTCACAAGGATAGGGTATCTTTATGGACTCATCCTTCCTCGCTACCTAAGGTTGTGTCGGAAACTGATATTAGTCAGGTTATTAACCTTCCAGTATTTTTTCCAAATAATTCAAACAAAGGAGAATATGTGTTACATCTATTGGATGTTTATAGACTGTTACATTTTTACCTTCACGGAACCAAAGAATTGAGGAAATCCGAACAATTATTTGTTTTGTTTTCTGAATCAACATTAGGCAAACCAGTTTCTAAAGTAACTTTAGCCAAATGGTTGACTAATTGTACTACATTTGTTTATGAAAAAGCAGGTTTGCCTTTACCAAAACCACCAAAAGACCATTCCACCAGGTCTATGGCAACTTCTTCAGCCTATCTGGAAACTCTTTGGATGATATGTGTGCAGCTGCAGCTTGGGGTAATCCTCAAAGCTTTATTGAGCATTACAAAATAGATGTGATCTCTAGGAGAAGAGCAGCCTTTGGTTCAGTCATGCTTAGTAATATTCTTCCTTAGAGTCCTCCTAGGATTTAGGTAGCTGGGGACTCTTTCTCTCTTGAGGAACGAATGAAAATGACAACATCAGATAAAAAAAAGCTATGTACCCATCATATTGTTACATCTGTATTGTCCATTTTCATTCTTCCTCAGCTTCTCTCCCACCAACCCCCTCCTTTGCTCTAATCTCAGAAAGATTGAAGGATGTTGGACGGAACCATTGTTCCTTTGTTTGAGCATCAGATTCTGTTATTATCCTGATTCTTCACTATTTGGTAGGTCTGTGGGCAGCAAACTAGATCTGAGGTATGTAAGGTGACTAGGGCATTATGAGTAAAGGGAGGAGCTTAAGATTTTTCAGTATCTGTGATCTGGAATAAGTGGCAGAGTTAGATCCAAGGATTGGATCAGAACCAAATAGTTGAGAATGAATCAAAATGGACAACACAGATGGAACATTATGGTGATTACATACATTTTTTCTCTGTGATAGACTATCTGTCACACCAGCAGTTCCTATTTGTATTGTGGTGGAAGTTCAGATCTCTTGAGCAAATGTTTAGGTTGTTGTTAGATTTGTGGATGTAAAGGAGGTTGCATAGGACCAGATCCTCTGAGTTTTGTAGGCTAGACAGAGGTGCAATTTTAAAAGTCTAGAAGACATAGAAAAAAGTGATAGCACTTTAAAGTGAACAAGGGTATCTCGAGGTAGACATGCCTTTGATTGTCTTAGTAAGGAAACACTGTGGTATCTAAAGCTGGGTAATGTGCTTAGACAACTGCATACCAAAGGGGCATTATACTCCATAACTGGCTTGATAAGAAAATATTAGAGGGAAATTATTACTTCCTTGAATTTAGAGGATTTATCCCTGATGATTAGTCTGGTTATATAAAAGGATTTTCAAACAACAGTGCTAACACTGTGGTCAAAGAACAGTTCATTATCAATGAAAGGCCCCCCGAGTCCTCAATGAGTCAAGTTTTAGGGGAGTGTTAACTATACACACATGCACACTGACCCTGCAGAAAATTGCTAACCTACTAACGTACAGGTTTGGTGAAAATTTCCCCCCTTTATCCTTCAAAACATATCACATCCCAGGCTGCATTCTAAACTAATTAAAATAGGAATTAGAAACTCCCTTAGGCACCCTATTTAACCACAGCCTGAATAACAGGATTTCTCCTATCTGAATGGAAAAACAGCAACCATTGTCCCCCTTCACAAGCGCAGCTTAGCAACAGATCCGGGGAATTATAGACCCATAAACCTGACCAGCCTTATCTGCAAAGCCATGGAACGTATCATCATGGACTTCATAAATAAAGATATAGGTGACCTCCAAACCTTTGATCCAACCCAGTTTGGCATTGTAAAGGGTCGACTATGCCTGTTAAACCTAGTAGACTTCTTCAAAAATGTGACTAGGGCCATCGATGAGGGCAAATCCATGCACACAGCATATCTGGACTTGGCAAAGGCCTTTGACACAGTCCTCATTCAGGCATTATTGACAAATTCACCCACCTAAATGTCAACTCCTTTGCTATTACTTGGGTCACAAATTGGCTCACTAACAGTACAGATTTTATCAAAGTGGGTGACTCCATCTCAACCAGCAGACCTGTCACCAGTGGGGTTTCACAAGGATCAGTACTGGGCCCCCATTTGTTTAGTATTTACTTTTCAGAAGTTCAGGCCAAAACAAAAGGGCTGTGGCTGACCAAGTTTGCTGATGACTGCAAACTTCTCATAGTCGTTGATTCCCCAGATCATGTCAGTGTTCTCCAGGATGGACTTACACATAGCAACGATTGGTGCCAAAGCCATGGATTCAAACTAAATGCAAAAAATGCATCATCATCCCTTTCAGTAAAAGCAATGTCCCTGCTAACTATCAAATAAACAACACCTTAAGTACAAATACTGTAGTGAGGGATGTGGGCACACAAGTAGACTGTGACCTAAACTTTGACCACTATGTGTTCCCTGTAATAAAAAAGACATTCTGTGTCAAACATTTGATTAGCAAAGGCATAGTCTCAAGACAAAAAGAGGTTATAACCCCCTATACTCCTCCCTTATCAGGCCCATAATTGAGTATAATGTCCCTTTGGTATGTGCCATACCAGGCACCTGCAGCAACTGAAGAGACCCCAGAGATTTTTAACTAAGAAGATCCAGGATCTTCAGCACATGCCTTACACAGACAGACTGACATCTTTGTCACTGTACTCAGTAGCATACAGGCTGCTTAGGGGAGACTTGTGCCTGGCTTACACAGAAATCTCAGACCCCAACCTGATGAAGATGCTGCACATGCGTAAGTCAAATGGGACTAGAATCACCCACTCTAGCAACCTAAATCGGGCCTGTGATTTAAACAGGACATGCTGGAGAGACAAATTCATCTCACAGTGGTTGCCACTTCTCTGGAATAGGCTACCAATTCATCTAAAAAACAAAACCAAGGAAAGAAAATCCAGGCACCAAACATCCAGTTTATTTCCAATTGATTAAGTGCTCTAGTCAGCATCAATCAGCTGACTTCTTCAGAATAAAAAATACTTTGGGTCAAGCCCTTTTATATAAAAATCACGACTTCAATTCAAATCAATTAACAAATTTAAAGCACCAACATTCTTAAAATAACACCAAAATACATTGATATATTACAAAATCCACCCCAATGCAAAATCAAATGATGGATCCCCCACCAAAAAATTTAAATTATTAGATTTATGTATTTAAATATTGTTTAAATGATGTTTTATCATAAAAAAAGGATTTTTTTTTCTAATCACTCCAGTGTTAAAAAAAAAACACTTGCTAAAGTAAAATTAAATACCTAACCTGTCTTATAACTGGTAGAATCTTAACCTTAAAAAAAACTACCAAGGCTTAATGCTTTGTTGAGTCCAGGGAACTTAGTGGCATCCAATTTAATCTGCCAACATAGTTCCCTGAACTCCAGGTAGTCTTCCCATGGGCCACCACATGGGTCTTGCTGAACTTTCTCTAAAACCAGAAAGTTGAACTCATGTTCAGGAAATTGTTGAATATGTTTGTAAAGGGCATTATTCCTATTTTTAATCCTGATGCCCCTGACATGCTTGTATATCCTTTCCTTCAGGGTTCTTTTGGTTTTCCCTATATAAAATCCCAAGCACTTAGTGCACAAAGCCACGTAAACTGTGTTTCCCTTGAGGCCTAACATTGATGTGGTTAGCTTTAAACTCCGTTTTGTTACATATCATACAGCACTGTGTGCAAAATCCACATCTTTTAGTACCTCTATCCTGTGTATTTGTTCCTTCATTTACCTGTTCCATCAAATTTTTGAAGGTAACTCCCCTCCTAAAAATAATGTGTGGGGTGTATCCTATTTTGTCCAGAATGTCAGCCTGACTATGAAAAATGTTCCAATTTTTTCTAAGTATGTTATAAATCTCTCTATTATCTTGTGAAAACCTAGTTACAAAGGATAACCCAAACCGACAACCAGGGTCATCCTTCTTTGTCTGTTTTTGAAAAGTAAAGTCCGGAACTACCTCTAAGCCCGTTCCCCCTTGGGCTTTGATCAAGGGTTGGAGGGTACCTCCCTTTCTTTTCCCAGAAACTTCTTTATACATAGATGTTATAAGGTCCAGTAGATACCCTCTGGCCACTAACATGTCCTTCAGTGTTTCACTTTGAAATTCAAAGTCCTCATCTCTTGTCACCATATGAGAAATGCGGACATACCGTCCCTTCACCAATCCCCTCTTTACATGATGGGGATGGCTACTTTCATAATGCAAAAGGCTATTGTTATATGTGGGTTTGCGAAACAGGTTACTAACAAACCTTTTATTGGTCAAATCTTTCTCTAGATGTATAGCTAAATAGTCAATATTATTTTCCCTATAAGTATAAGTAAACTTAAAAAAGTTGTAGTATTGTTGATTTATACTAAAATGGCAAACTGAAGTCATGTGATTTTTATATAAAAGGGTTGACCCAAAGTTAAAATTCTGAAGAAGTCAGCTGATTGATGCTGAGAAAAGTGCTTAATCAACTGGAAATAAACTGGATGTTTGGTGCCTGGATTTTCGTTCCTTGGTTTTGTTTTTTAGTTGTTTTTTGGTTCTAGGCTACCAATTCATGTTAAGCAGAGCACCTCTATGACCCTGTTCAAAAGGAGCCTAGATGAATGGATGGGAAACAGCAAATTCCTGCCGGGAATAGTTCCCACATCCCTCTTGGATATGGGCAGTCATTACTAACAATAATCTTAGGCATTGACTAGACTTTTTCTCTTGAAATATAATGGGTGTAAGAGGCTTGGCTTAAAACGACCTTGGGTCACTAGCCTAGAACCGATGAAACTATATGACATGAGCATGAGCACCCAATTTTGCCAAAGGACACAACATTGCATTTCCCTGCATTTAGTTTGAAGCCATGGTCTAAGCACCACCTTTTAGTGCATATTAGATCCTACTGAAGAATCTGGTGGTCACTTGAGGTTACTTGAGGTGTTTATGACACCTTGCAGTTTACAATCATTAGCAAACTTCATTAAACACAGGTTCCTGGTGTTAGCCTTGATTTGAGGTAAGTAGATACCAAAGAGGAGTGGTCTCAGTACAGATCCCAGTGGTAATTACTCTTTGGGTTCAGAGTGTCCCTCCAACACTAATAGACTGGGTTCTGTTGATGAGCCAGTTTGCTATACAGCTGGTAACATGGGAGGCTACATTTAGTTAGATTCCCTTATCAATAATGCTAGAATGTGGAATGATATCAAAGGTTTTGGTCAATTCCAGGTATGTAGTGTTAACTAATCTGCCTGAATCCAAAATGTCCACCAGGTTTAGAAGACAGGACTTGCCTTTAATAAACCCAAACAGGTTTGGGTACAAAGTCTGATGACTCCCTGTGTCTTTGTTAACTAGTTCCATAATGATGTGCTCTATTGCCTTATAATTTAGATTGCTGAGGTTTGTGGGTCTACAGTTTCCCAAATCAGTGATGGGTCACCCTCTATGGACTGAGATGATGACTGTAGTTCTTCATACCTCTAGCACAAATCCAGTCAGTCAGACAATATTTAGTGCTGACAAGAAGACAGCCTGGCACATAATCTGGGCCAATGGTGTTAGCGTTCTTAGCCTTGGGGACACCACTTAGGACTTGCTCAGAGGTGATTATGGAAGGGTGGCACAAGCATACTAATGAGCTGCTGATAATTAGGTGGAGGCAGGAAGGGTGGCACAAGCATACTAATGAGCTGCTGATAATTAGGTGGAGGCAGGAAGGGTGGCACAAGCATACTAATGAGCTGTTGATAATTAGGTGGAGGCAGGAAGGGTGGCACAAGCATACTAATGAGCTGCTGATAATTAGGTGGAGGCAGGAAGGGTGGCACAAGCATACTAATGAGCTGTTGATAATTAGGTGGAGGCAGGAAGGGTGGCACAAGCATACTAATGAGCTGTTGATAATTAGGTGGAGGCAGGAAGGGTGGCACAAGCATACTAATGAGCTGCTGATAATTAGGTGGAGGCAGGAAGGGTGGCACAAGCATACTAATGAGCTGCTGATAATTAGGTGGAGGCAGGAAGGGTGGCACAAGCATACTAATGAGCTGCTGATAATTAGGTGGAGGCAGGAAGGGTGGCACAAGCATACTAATGAGCTGTTGATAATTAGGTGGAGGCAGGAAGGGTGGCACAAGCATACTAATGAGCTGCTGATAATTAGGTGGAGGCAGGAAGGGTGGCCCAAGCATACTAATGAGCTGCTGATAATTAGGTGGAGGCAGGGAAGTGCATTTTCAGCTGAATGTGTTCACTAATATATTGGTTATGCCCACAGGGCATGAGTATGTGACATTGTTTTGTGTTAAATCACAGCATTGTTGAATATTACTTCTGATGTTCCTAATACAGCTGAAGAAGGCTTTCTAGCCATTAGTGTGGGTGGCAATTGAGTTCTACTGTAGCTGATGTGGTGTTAGTTCTGCTTTTATGTGCTATGAGTTCATGCCTCTTATTTCATAGTTTGTTAATATTGTGGTTCTACCAAATGGGTTTGTTCTTAAGTTTGGCACTCTAATTATGCCTTATGGGTACTGAGGCCTCAAAGCAAGCCTGGATGGGCATAGAACTTATGGATGAATAAGGCTGTATGTGATGTAGGGTCATCAGGGTGAAAAGGGTGTTTGGATTTCATCAGATCATCAGTTATTTGAAGTACATTTGCCCTAGTCTCTGAAGACAGAAGGGTTATGAGATAACAGAGGCCTTGCAGTTAAGGTATGTCTTACTGCACTGTGGACAAACTATAGATGCTGAGCATGGGGGTGCAGGTTGTTGAAAACCAGATCCAATATTTTTAAGCCCCTGATTGGGATTTGGTCCAGTTGGTCTAAGGAGCTGGCAGTAATGAAGTCCAATACTTATCTGTTGTTGTGTAGGTTCCCCAATTAATGAAAGGGGGGTAATTGAAGTCACCCAAGAGGACAGTGTAGTAAGGGTTGTTAATTTGTTTAGACATGCTTAGTGGTTTGCTGGGGTCATGGAGAGGGGTACACTAGTTGGCGACAGTGTGATACTGAATTCTGTTTATTGTGAGAAGGATGTGAAGGAGTTCAACGTCATTGTCCTGCATTATGAGTCTGGAGTAAAACGGTTTCTTAAGAACATTCCAGCTACACCTTCCATTTCAGCACTGGGTTTAATGATTGGTAGGCATTAAACCCCTGCACTGTGGGGGTGCTTTCATTTTTCTGAAATCATCAGCATAAGACAGTTTTGTGTTTATAGGTTGTGAAGGTTGCATAGGTTTGTGAATGCAATAGTGTTAAGCTCACTACATGCTATGTTTGGGAGAGGGACACCTCCATTCTAGTTAACTATTTACACTTCTCACAAATAGAGTTACTTGGTTAAGTAGGAGCTTGCTTTCAGTGACCATGAGGCAGTTCTTATGGATAGGAGGTCTTATGATCTACCTACTTAGCTATTTCAGCTCCATTTACAACATATGTTGCAACTCAGGGCCATCACCACTTGTTTGTCTATTAATTTAATTTCCACTTACATAACTCATGTAAAAGTTGCAAGTGATTTTGCAAAGACTGAAAATTATAGTATGCTATTTGAGGTTTTTAGTTTCACTGTTTACTCATTTTTTTCTATAACCACACCCACAGAATGATTTCATGGTAGGTATTGGGCAATGATTTACATAAACCTGCAAAGTATTTTGGGTAAGTGAAACTAATTAAGTTCTTTAGAAGAGCAACTTCTTACTTACTTTGTGGTTTTATTAACTTCAACTTTGCATGTGTTTATTATCAATGTAAGATGTTCCACTTGTAAAACCTAGTTGACCACTTTCTGATGCATTTAGCATGAAGATATAGTAGCCTATACATTATAAGATTCCTATTTTGTCTTCTGGTACCTCATTACCAGACTCAACAAACCAACCTTGAAGGCTTTTCTAAAATCAGCTTATCTGTGTTTAATTTGCAGAGTTTTTCACTCTTCTTCCTTATTATTTTTTTCTTACTTTTTAAAGTGACTGAATAAAAAGCATTCTTTATTAAAAAATCTTTTTTTACTTATATTTTTAGTTTTTAAGTAAAATAGAACAGCAATTCTGTATAAAACTAAAATTGTGTTCTTAAAACTGTGTGTGTGTGTGTGTGTGTGTGTGTGTATGTGTGTGTGTGTGTGTGTGTGCGCGCGCAGGAAATGATGTAGGGAGATGCGAGAATGTGTGTGTATGTGTGGCAGAAATGATGTAGGGATAAAAATCACTCCTGTATTGTTATGTTTTCGTTTAATGCTGCTTGTAGTACAGTGCATCCCACTGTGTGCCTCTGTGGTTCTGTCAGATCTTTGTGGGTCTGTCCCTTGCTGACAAGAACCTCAATGTTTTTTCCACTGTCTCGCGAGAGTGTGACATAACCACTGAGGGACACAGCCACTAAGCCATTTTAATAAAAAGTATTCTAAAAAAATAGGGGAAGTCCTTATCAACAAAATCAAATGCAAAAACAATATACTTTGCATTAAAAAACTTATTATTTGGTATTGCATTTGAAAAGGAGGTCCAACCAACTTCAAGGGTTTGTTATTTACACTTGCTTCAGAAAGTGACTAATGCATTTTAATTGTGCAAAGTGATAGAATTATGAAGTTGTTCTGGTGGGCACTATCCCTTAAACCCTTCTAATATACAGTGATTCACAGGCCCAGCATAACAAATCAAAATGCTAATGGATTGTCAAAGGCCTACAATACATCATTATGAGTGTAAAAACCCTAGATTTGTTCTGGGAGGAGGTAGTTGTGATATAATGAATTTAGAAAATGTGCAGTATGCCTTTAATCAAATCCCGCTGAAGTCTCGTAAAATGTGCTAAATAATTCAGTGACCTAAGGGCGAAGGTTGCTGAAGCATATACATGTCTCCCATACCTGTCCAGTGTCCTAGACTCCCTGTTGTGGGGGTGGACAGAAGAACGTTGCTCTGCCAGTTCCCTCCTAGTGGCCACCCCTATGACCATAGCATCAATGGATACTACTTTACTCCAATCTGTTCTATCTTTAGGTGGTAAAAAACACCAAACGTCGAGAAAAAACCTTTATGAAATAGCAAAGCTTTTGGGTTACTACCCTTCTTCAATACTCATACAACCATTCAATAAAACAATCAGATAGGAGTCACAACAGTCACATGACATGCAGCCCAAAAAAATCATGTGACAAGCATATAGAAATTATAAAAATTACAAATATATACTTATAAAACATACAAAACATCACTAATACATATATAACATACAATAAAATAATTTATACATTATATACAGAAATATACACATATGTATATCTAACAACACAACCTAGTCCGTTGTAACTTAACAAGAACCGGTTTCATGGTAACTGCAGAATTCAAACCTGGAGAGCGATCAGCTGCTAGTCTTAATATCCATTCATACTCTAATTTCTAATAAGTTATTAGTATCTCCACCCCTAATTGATACATACAACATGTCTATTACCCTAAATTTAAATCTATGGCCAGGACCATACGTATTTATATGTTTAAACAAAGCATTCTTATCATTGTTCCTTCTAATCTCAGATTTATGTTCAATAATGCGTTCTTTTAACTTTCTCGTTGTTTTTCCCACATAAAAAGAGGGACATGCAGTACAGGTCGATAAATAAACCACATTAATACTAATACAAGTAGCTAACAAATTAAATTTATAAACTCTACCAGTTATTGGGTGAGTAAATGTATCACTAGTATTACCCAAAATGTCAGTACAATATGTACAACTCATACAACTAAAAGTACCACGCCTAAAGGAAGTATGAAAATTAGTTTTAGTTGTATGAGTTGTATATGTTGTACTGACATTTTGGGTAATACTAGTGATACATTTACTCACCCAATAACTGGTAGAGTTTATAAATTTAATTTGTTAGCTACTTGTGTTAGTATTAATGTGGTTTATTTAGCGACCTGTACTGCATGTCCCTCTGTGGTGGTGCTGTGGTAGCGTTGTCGCCTCACAGTAAGACGCTATCCAGTTCGATTCTCAGCTAGAGCGTCTTCTGCGTGGAGACATGCGTGAATGGGCGTACCTTCGTTGAAGGTTGTGCGTCAGGCCTGGCAAGCCGGTACATAAAATTCACCTGCCAATCATTAGCGGACCGGAGTTCCGCTGTGGCGAACCCTAACCGGGAAAAGCCGAAAGACGCAAACAAACAAACTGCATGTCCCACTTTTTATGTGGGGAAAACGACGAGAAAGTTAAAAGAACGCATTATTGAACATAAATCTGAGATTAGAAGGAACAATGATAAGAATGCTTTGTACAAACATATAAATACGTATGGTCCTGGTCATAGATTTAAATTTAGGGTAATAGACATGTTGTATGTATCCATTAGGGCTGGAGATACTAATAACTTATTAGAAATTAAAGAGTATGAATGGATATTAAGACTAGCAGCTGATCGCTCTCCAGGTTTGAATTCTGCAATTACCTTGAAACCAGTTCTTGTTAAGTTACAATGGACTAGGTTGTGTTGTTAGATATACATATGTGTATATTTCTGTATATAATGTATAAATGATTTTATTGTATGTTATATATGTATTAGTGATGTTGTATATGTTTTATAAGTATATATTTGTAATTTTTATAATTTCTATATGCTTGTCGCATGATTTTTTTGGGCTGCGTGTCATGTGACTGTTGTGACTCCTATTTAAATCTGATTGTTTTATTGAATGGTTGTATGAGTATTGAAGAAGGGTAGTAACCCAAAAGCTTTGCTATTTCATAAAGGTTTTTTCTCGACGTTTGGTGTTTTCTATTGACTGTTATTTTGCAGCAGTTTGGATTCTATCTTTAGCTGGTGCCAGGATCCTATCTGGTCTCTTAGGGATAGGCTCAATCATGTCAGTTCCCTTCCATGTCCATTAAGAGACAAAATTAATAAGCTCATCTCTGGGTGGAGTCACCCAGGAAGTAGACGGGTAAGCAACAAATGCCTCTAGGAATACAGACTCCTCATGGGAAGAGTTATTGGGGGACCAACCACACCTTTGTTTTAGGAGTTCTAAGATGCCTTCAAATGAGACCACATCAGGTGGTGATCTGGGGGACCTTTCCCCTTTATCAGAGTCAGTGTCCTCTGTGGGATGTCCCAGGGCTGTATCGGAAGGGATTATTATAGCATGCTGGGTGGTCTGGAGAATGGCTCAGGCTGGTTGCCCAGTGGAACAGATGACTGAGGCTCTGGATGCAGAATTGAACAGAACTGGGGAGTCAGAGCCAAAGAAGGATGAGAAGTCTGAACTCTGTGAACAGAGAAGGCTTTCTGTCCTACCTCAAAGAAAAAATGCCTGGGAGAAAAGGGCACCAATGTGTCCAACAAGGCAGGCTTATAGACCACCAGTTCCCTTTGCCCCTAAGGTAAACTACTCAAGGAGCGAGTTGGAGCTGAGTTATCCAGCACTGAAGCTGTGAGGGGTAGAGACAGCTCAAATAACTTTGGAGTCAGCTCCAACACTCTGGAGCCAGCACTGATGCTACGGCTCCAAGAGTACTCCACACTGGACAACTCAGAGACACCACTGAGTCAAAGATGTCCACATCTTCAGATCTGAAGCAGATGACTCCAAGCCTTTCGAATCTGATAGCTCTGAAACCAAAGGTCAGATTGGAGAAGGAGCTAATAGCAAAGGTGTAGTACTAACAAGGGTCTCCAGACCCAATGGGTCGGAACTGGAAGAACTCTCATTTGTATCTGCATCCTGAGAAATTTCCTCATCATCCTATCCACATCTGCTTCAGTTAGGCTCTTGTAAGATCAAATGAATGAGGTCATGCATAAGGGTCTTGAATGGTGCCAAGGAGATTGTGCCAAAAATGGTGATAGGGCCAAGAGATGATCAGTATCTCTAGATCCTGCCTAAAAGTGCACACAAAAAATGTGTTATTATTATTACTTATTTTGCCTTTATTAGCTAGGTAAGACACATAAAACCCATAAGACCTATTTCCTATCAAGGATGTTTGGCCTTGTTATTATACTTAAACAGAGTCATACAGTATGCAGGCTGAGATTGCTGAAGTCGAGCACAGGACAATGTTATAGGATCAACGTACTGACAAGTTATTAATATAACCACTCTGCCACACTGCTACCTATAAATATTTCTTAGGGATTTCTTTTTGGCCACTACTCTTCCTACACCAGATATTTTAATTCCGTTTTGATGCCTGTGTAGGTACCAGAGAACAGCACACAGAAAATCAAACCCTTCTACTACTCATCTGACAGTAACGACACATTGGTTGATTGGCAGTTCTTTCAGTGAGCAACAACTGAGTGAGAAAAAAAGACTAAAACAACTTTTGGTGAGTCTTGGATGTAGCCCCGATGCACCCCACCTATGGGGGGACACCCCTAAACTTAAATATACCTATTCCAAGGTCACACAACAGTGGAAAAAAGAAAACTCCACTGCTGTCAGTGGAAGTTACTTTGCCATTTGAATGACACTCCCGTATACTCTCATCTTCCACATATCCTAACCCTGGCAGCTGCTGGTGTGACCCACAGGAGAATCTCCCCATTTGGGAGCACACCATTTGCAGGGAATCCTTCCCCACTCTGTGCTATGTTAATAGGACAAGTGACACGTTAAGCAAGTGGAGCAAGGCAGGAAGACAGTGTCTTACAGAACCCACAGTGTTTTCACCGTGCCTGAAGTCCCTCTCCTCCAATGCTGACATCATTAGGCTGAGCAGGTAATAGAGATTAGCATCAAACAATGTCCTGCCTTCAGCACCCATAGGGTGTCCACACTTACTTCTCCTGTCTTCTCTTACCCAGCATCATCTGTCTGACTCTGGCCTCCACCAGACCCCAGCAGAGATGTGTCCAGCATGCCCCCTCCCGGATAGTCATTCCTGTCCTCCCTGCCCTCACTATCCAACTTTTGAGGCACTAGATTAGCTTGGACCACAGCAGTTGTGATCAGGGATTTATCTGTCTATGCCTCTGGGCTGCCTACACTGTCATGTATAGTTCAGCTGGCTACACTGTCACATATAGGGTGGGCTGCCTACCCTGTCACATGTTTTACCACAACCACTCAGTTTCTTTAAAAGATCATGGCACTTGTTTTAGATAAAACATCTGAATAGCAAGTCAGCTTTTCAGGTAATCACAGATATTTTAATTCAGTTTTGATGCCTGTGTAGGTACCAGAGGACAGCACCCAGAAAGTCAACCCCTTCTACTACTCATATGACTGTGACAACATACAACACACAAGAGTCATAGCACAAATAATCATAATGCTAACTTCACACTCTGTCAGCTAGGTGTTATTCAATTGTCCAGCTAGTGTAAATCAGTCATCATGGATGAAATAACTGATTGATGTACAAATAAAAGTGCAAAAGGCAATGACATCCCTGGACAAAAGGGATTATGTAATGTAAAACTGAATCAAAAAAATCTTGGTCAGGGAATACTAAGCCTTATGAACTTAATTCCTCAATTTTTAAAATTAATTCAAGAAGCTGTAAAAGGAAACCGTTGTTACTTTAAACGGTCATTTGTTTAAATGTTCGATAATGCATATTATCTAGATTGTAGATTTGGAAGCCTGTATTTATTTTGTTCTCCCACTCCAAAGACCCAGAAATGCATGAGTAAGTAAGTGAGTGAGACACTTTTTAGGTACAAAAATGGTAATGTCCTGAGTATTCACCTTTCTCAGCAGTACATTCAATCACTTTTCTGGTTTCATTCCCAAGGGAAGTGCAGTCATGGTGGAATCTTTGATGACAGTCGTAACCAGGGTGCGAAAGGTGGAATTAACAAAGACAGTACTTCCTCTTTGTTTTCTCCACACTACTATCTACATGCAGAAGCAGCAGAACTTGCAGAGAGGGCTACAGTCAAGTTCCTGCAGGAGCTCCGGGAGGCTGTGAGCAACAAACTGTTCATGAGGTATGTTATAAGTTTTTCACTTGCAGTGTGCCACTCAGCATTTATCTCACCCTGTTCTTGTTCACTGTCCATGGTGAAAAAAACTCAGTAAGTTTAGTGGTACACCATTGCCTATACAGTCAGAACAGTACAGTGTAGTAAAGTCAGCATTAGAAACATATATAAGAACAGTGGCCATATAAGTGTACACAAATCAAAAGAAAGGAGAACACTACAAAATAAATTAATATATGTTTCTAAGAGACAACAGCAGCTCCAGAATACACCATTTCATAGATAAGGTGGTGGGGCAGTGAAATGTATAGCTCTTCCGCACAAAAATCCTCAAGTCATTCAAGTCATTTGACCAAATTACAGAATAGCAAATTAAAATGACAAAGAATTTCCCCAAAACAAAACACATTTGACACATTTATTTGCAAGGGACTGGTCTCCTGTGCATTCCCAGTGTGAGCGTTGTGCTGCCTTACAGCCCTGCCATTAATTATTCAAAGTCCAACATCACACACTGTTGGCGAAGGGGGCACTTCCTTTTCTATAGGTTGTGTGGTCTCTGAGTAAGAACCCCTTTCAGATTCTGAATATTTCATGGATTTGATTTACAATTCTGCAATTTTTTAATAACATTGGGATTCTGCAGGGTCTCCTTGCACTGCTTGACTGACTGGTGGAGTGTAGTTCATTGGAAGAGTTTGTTGCTGCCTTGGATAGGAAAAAAAAAGGACAGCTCCATTGCCACAGAAGGAAAAAGTCTTGACTAAATCTCAGGCAACCCAAGCTTGAGTACCACTTTGGACATGTTGGAGCTGGTGTGGGCATGTCTTTCCTGGATAGTGTAGGGGCAGACTGGGGCATATCAATGAAGCAGGGGATTCACAGTCCCTGTCTTGGTCACTCAGGTGGGGGGAGACTATTTATTTTCCATTAGGGTTGTAGTTGACCAAGATTGGTGCTGGAGCGTCAAATTCCTTTGAGTCTGTCCTTTGAATAGGAGTCCATTGTGAATTTCTCCTTATGTTCAGTCCACCAGGTTGTATTGGATCTTTTATTGAAGAGTTTGCGGATCTCCTTATCAATTTAGTTAATTCTTTCCCCAGGTGGTTAGTCCTGGAGGAGTTTAGTTCCTGGGTAGCTGATGACATCTGTAAACTTGCCATGGAGTTCTTAAGTTTAATGGAGACCCTGTCTCTGCAGTGACCCATAAATATGGACATTCCTTGAACTTGATTTTTCCTAGCTAAGTGTTGAGACCAGGGATATGATCGTGGAATCTGTCTCTTGGTCTGACCACTGCCTGGTTTATTTTGGGCTTGTTCTTCTTGCACTTCAGTCTTCAGCTACAAGGCTGGTGTGATTCAAATATTTCAGTGCAAGAGACTCTGGTATTCTCTGCCCTATCTGCATACCTCTCAACTGACACATCAGAATCAGATGATGAAATCTGCTTCAACCTGTATATAGACGAAAGCACTTAATTTTAATAAACCATCTTTTTTCTTGGATTATCCTGGTAGGCCTCAACTTGTCAGCATAGTTGTTCTATTTTTGGTTCCTGGTTAGTATGCTGAGTTGTGGAACAAACATTTTCTGTTTTAAAGCTGTGAAATCTACCTTCACCCCTTTATGATATACTATGACCTCCATGTAAACATACATCAAATGTAAGTGCAATGAACCCCAGTGAGTCAATCTTACTTAACCCACCTTTGGGGGGGGGCTTCATAATATAGTCTGGATTCCATGATGGTCCATACTGAATTCCTGAATAGACTTATTAGACTGCTGCACCTAGTTGCTAGTGCCCTAAGGCATGATACGTGTCTTGCCACTATCAGAATTCCTTCTATTAAAATGACACATTTGATGTAATGAAAACATGTTGCCATCTGGGCATGAGAAGGGTAGATCTTTCTTTATGTCATATGGACTTTACTTTGGACTAGCTTTTTCCTCTGTCACAGTTAAGTCTGTTATGTTTAACATTGCAGGTTCTTCGTTAAGTCATTTTTAGCTTGCATTACCCAAAGAAGGGAAGGAATGTAGTTCCTTATTTTCTTTAAAGTGTACTGCTGATCTAGCCATATATCTTTGACACTAAATTTATTTTTCATTCATGGTATAGATGCTGAAATTGGCATTTATTTTGAAAAAAAAAAAAAGATTTTAGTGCACTTTTGATGTTTGATTTTCATTTTTATTTACTGCTTTTGTTCATGCCTCACCCACAAATTACGCCATAACAGGCTTTAAACAGCGATTTGGATACAGCAGTGAACCATTTTGTATAATCAAAAACAGTCACTTACTTACATAGAAGTTTCAATATTACATGTTGGTTTTCAAAGAACGATGTCACACTTGAAAGAAGGGTCTCCTATTGTTGCAGTCAGCATAAAAAGATAGCCAGTGTTTGAATTTAGTTAGTGAGGTGTTGTGGGTTTCAGATCTCAGTGTAGGAGCTTGTCTCAGTAAGAAAATGTTCAAGGAGCATTCTTTATCAGGTAAACAAAGCACAAAAGCAACCTGTGTTTTGAATCAAAAATGATAATTTGATAATGTAAAGGGTAAGGATATATTTGCTCTGTAATTTCATCTGCCGACTGTAAATATGATTGTACAATCAAGATGGAAAACAGTAGGGCATTTCAATGCAGACCAATGTGATTTGTTACCATATCTGCAGAGAAAAGGGGCAGAAAAGATGAATGACTGTGGCAGTAACTGTGGTGGCACACTGAAATAGTACAGTGTATGCCCTCACAATGCACATGTGCAGCAAAATGGCAGACCATTGTCAATGATAACCACTAGGCTGCCTTCACAGTTGAAGCTATGAGACGAGGCTGTACATGGAACAGCAGCCAACATTTATCTAGGGAGCTTTATAATATGAAACAACGTGGCAACATGTTATTTATACATCATGGATATGAGTGAAAGGAGTGCTTACTGCAGACAGTATATAGGGGTACCCACAGACAATAGTAATGTGCAGTTACGTAGTGAAAATAATTGTCAGTTCTGTACTTTCCTCCATGCTATGCCCACTTGTAACATGGCTGCTGTGGCACTGCTTTCCAGGGCAGTGCGTTGTTATTAGAAAATGACGGCACTCTGCTGGTTGCACCCATGTTCATTGGTTAACTGCATTTCTAAAGATGTGTTTCATTGTGCTGCCTGTGCAGCTTCACTCGTTGGTGTTCTAACTGGTGCCATGGCTGTCAGTACCCAGCACTTAGTACAATGGAAAACAGTCCCATAGTGATGTAGACTGAAACTATGGTCACTGTATATGGTCAGCCTGCATGCATGCTGAAAGTAGTGTCAGAATTCTTTACAAACTCTCAGTAGATGACCTGGTAAATATCTTTCAGAAACCATCAGGCCTCATTGTACTCATAGAACAGCAGCAACTGTTATCTGCTATAAGGGTGTCTTGGAATATAAAGTATGTGCCACTGATACCTGGACCACATGTGCCACTAATACCTGGACCATAAGGCATACTTTCACCAGGCATTACAGTTTAGTAGTGGCTTCCAAGTGAAGGACAGGCTTTGGATGTATTCAATTACCATGTTTTCCATGCAGATCAGTCTGTTGCCCCTAATTAGTTGTCAGACTTCCCTATCCTGTATGTCTACCCAGAAGTGGAATCTAACAGGAGCCTTCGCCCTGTAATTTCAGCTGCCCTAAGCTCATTCTCCATACATTACATGTTGACAAATTGCTTTGCTGGAAAAAGCATAGTGACAGAAATTACCTACTCTAATACCATTTCTTCCAGATTATCTCTTTTAGTAAGTATGATCAGCTCCCCTGACCCTCATCACCATTGTGGGTTTTTGAATAATTTGCTAGTAACATGCAAGCACTTATGTTTTGTATTGGCTTTTAATACTACTGAGAGCTTTATTAAAGGTTTTAATTCTGTAGCTTCTTGTTGAGGAGACTACATATCAGGAGGACTGTCCTGCCTTTTATGATAGTGCATCATATGATGACTAATATGTTAATGGGTTGGTGGAGGAACTACCCCCTCATAGGTTCATAGATATATAGGTAAATACTAGGCTGCCAGTCAACAGACTATGACCAGAAATCAGAATCAAACTCCCCAGTCTAAGCTACTCACAAAAATATGGTGTTGATAGGATATGAACATGAATTACTTGAAGGTTCCTTTTAAAGTATCATAGTCTGCACTCAGCATAACCATCTTTCTGAGTATAGTCTATGTTTTAAAATTGGTAATGAGAATAAAGTGAATCATGGGTTTGCTCTGCTGAAAAACAATGCACCATAACAAAAGCAGTGAACGTACAAATTATTGAGTGTTTGGACTACTGGCAACCTGCCTTACAGCCTCTATACTTTTTTAGTTTGCAAAGGGGCCTTGTTTCCCTACACTGACATCCCTGTGTGGAGCTTCACTTTACACCCCAACCTCCCAATATATTAAGTGTAAGGTCACACCAACTCACGGGAAAGGGAAAATTACTTTTTTTATGAAAAATAGCTTTTTCGTTTAACCTGAATTACTATGTTTAGGGTTCATGGGTGTGGAATGAAGCCCACATATTGAAGGGTATAAGGAAAACACAGCCCCATGGAAAAGCATTCAGTGAATTACATTAAGTTGATCTTTTCAGCTAGTCTGACTTGCAGTGTAATACGTCATCAACAGTCATAGGTTCTGATGCATTGTGTAGGATTTATTAAGTTTGAACTGAACAAAACATGATAAATTATCAAGATTCCATTTCTCTGCATACCACACACACACACACACACACACACACACACACACACACATATATATATATATATATATATATATATTTTTTTTTTTTTGTGTGTGTGTGTGTATATATATATATACACACACACACACACACACACACACACACACACGCATATATATATATATATATATATATATATATATATATATATATATATTACCACATATGCTATATATTGTTTGCTGTCTGTGTAAAATGTGTGCTGCCTTAGTACTGTATGTGATGTCATTGGTTCTGTCTATCACATGTGTTGTATGCAATGTGTGGAGTCATAAAAGTGCAATGTGAATTCCCTGTGGTGAGTTTGTGTACCATATGTGATGTATGCGTATGGTGTGTTATCTGCTTACCATGTCCATTTAGTATATACCATGTGTAATATCTATGTACTATGTGTGTTGTCTGTGTACTATGCTTTCTGATGAATGTACACAATCCACTCTGCACTGTGTGTCCTATATAAGCTAGCAGTGTACTATCTATACTGCCTAGGCATCATGTGTGCTTTCTGCTGCCTGTATGCCAGCCTCTCTGCTTCATTTGCATAACGTGTACTGTCTGAGGACCATATGGGCTCCCTGTGTGTCATGTGTATTGTGTATGTACCATGTATAGGAGTGATGTAGCATTTGTACTATGTACCATGTGTGCTAGCTGTATTCCATGTGTCTTCTGCTGATTGTGTACCATCCTCTCAGCTTTTTGAGTACTTCATGTGTTGTCTACCACTTGCTACCTGTGTAATACATATTCTGGCCATGCACTGTCTATGATATGTGGCACCACATATGCTTTCAGCAAGTTTTTTACCACCCTGTCTGCTCTTGGTGTACCATGATTGTGGCCTGTGTACCATGTGACCTGTGTGAGTATCATATGTACAGCCTGCATACTGTGTGCCTTCTGTGTACAATGGGTGATGCCCACATGCATGTGTACAGTATGTATACTGTGGGTGTTTGTGTACTCTGTGCCTGTCTGTGTACAATGTGTGATGCCCACATGCTATGTGTACAGTAGGTATGCTATGTGCTGTTTGTGTACTCTGTGCCTGTGTACAACATGTGATGTCCACGTGCCATGTGTACAGTATGTATACTGTGTACTGCTTGTGTACTGTATGCCTGCCTGTGAACAATGTTTGATGTCCACGTGGTATGTGTATGGTATGTATACTGTGTGCTGCTTGTGTACTGAATGCCTGTGTACAATGTGTAATGCCCATGTGCCATGTGTACAGTATGTATACTGTGTGCTGTTAGTGTACTCTGTGCCTGTCTGTGTACTATGTGTGATGCCCACGTTATGTGTAGAGTATATATACTGTGTGTTGTTTGTATACTCTGTGCCTGTCTGTGTTAAATGTGTGATGCCCACATGCCATGTGTACAGTATGTAGACTATACGTGTATGAGGGTGAGTTTGTAAAAAAAAGTGGAAGCTGCACTGTTATCATTTTCTAGATTTCGCACATGCAACTACAATTTGAAAACCTCAATGAATTATTGCTATCTACAGTCCCTCCAGAAATAAAATTTCTATACTAGAAGAAATTCTCTCCTGGACATCTAATATTATAATCTATGGAAAATTGTAGTAGGTGATGTAAATATATATTGGCAAAGTTTTACCACTACATTTCCCTCTTCTAACATAAATCTTTATGACCTAACATGAATGACAAGCACACTCACAAGGTTCAATAATACTATGGACACAGTTACAATCCTAGACTGGATTATGGTCTCTGATGTTAGTAAGTAAATATACAACCACCAGAACCTATTCAGACACCACCTCACAGCCTATACCCCCTAGAAATGTCACTCATCAACACAACTCTCCAACTAAAACTATCACAAAATTTCAATAAATTCAACAAAGACTCCTTAAGTACCCTAAAAACAACTAACTGGTCCAACTTAAAAGCTCTCCATTTATATGATGCAGTTAATATATTTAATATCATTTTCCCAGGTACCCTAAATAGTTATGCCCCACTTCTTAAAAGAAAGAGTAAAACTAAATTGCTGTGTATGGTTATTTTTCCTAGGCAAGACTATCATTAAAATAAAGACAAAGTCTGGAAAATATGCCTCAAATTCTAAACCTCACACAATCTACAAACCTAAAGAGAGGCTAGCAACAAAACAAACAAAAAAAAACAGATAAATAATGCTACAAAACTACCAGAGTCATTCCAACTTAACCACAAAAATAAATCAAGAAAATTCTAGTTCTGAATGCCTAAATTACTAAATCGAGGTTCTAAAAAAAGAAACAAGCCCTTCTCATAGTAGCTACCCATTAGAAGCTGCAACCTTATTTCAACACCTATTTCACTGAAAGCATTGCACATCTAACAAATCACTCATCACCTCCTTTCATCCAATTTTCTCCACTAACTAATATACCTAATATCACCAGTTTCCAAACCCATTACATTACATTAAACTCCAGACTATCCCTGGAAGCCATCCCCATATCTATTACTTTTCCCTCCTTATCTAATACCCAGTCTGTAACAAATATAACCGCAACATCCAGCCTGAGTACATTCATTATAAACAGTGTCTCTACCTCCACTATAAAAAAAAACCTCCTCCAACTCAGACTGTGTGCTACAGCTGCAGATAACCTCCCACCTGAATACCTCAAAATGGCAACTGAAGCCATAGTCTACCCTGAGTCGATCTTAATCAGTGGATCTTTACTTAAATTCTATGTAGCCACCATTTGGAAAAAAGTCATGTATTTATACCTTTACATAAAAGAGATAATTCAGTAGATGTACTTAAGTTTTGTCCCCATTGCAATTCTGTTACCTCTCTCCATAATCCTTAAAAATGCTGGCACAAACTACTTTTGCACTCTCTCCTACATCAGCTCCTAACCTCATCCATCACGGCTTGCACCCTGTCCCCAGCACAACTACTGTCCTAACATCCTTTCTGGCAGACATAAGCAAATGAATGAGCTCTGGCAAACTGATCTCCTCTCTATTTTTGGATGCCTCTTAAGCTTTCAATAGATTTTTCTCACAGTAAACTCCTACATGAAATGTCTGATCTCAGGCTATCTCCTTTCTCCTTACAGTGGCTTAATAGTTACTTATCTGATAGGCATCAAGGTTTAAAATGGCAGAACACCCTCTCCCCTACCTACCTATCATTACTTTTGTATCCCAAGGCTCAGTCCTAGGACCCCTCATTTATAATATCTTTTGTCAACAGCCTTTATATCATTGTCTGTCAAGCCTTTCTTATAAAATAAGTGGATGATTCAATGCTCCTGTGTGCATCTGACAGCCTGTCTTCACTTTTCCAAATTACCCAAGAAGCTTTTATTTCTGTTGAAACCTGGCTCCATAATGCCCAAATATTGCTGAGTCCAAGAAAAAAAAAAACAAATTTCTACTATTTTCCCGAAATCACACATGCCTGACAAAGCTCATTTTAAAATTCTGCTATTGAACAACACTGAATTAGAAGCAGTCAACTATACTAAACTCATTGGAGTTATAATATATGATAACCTTCATGTTCAACATAGCATAAAAATGACTACAAATTAATTATGCTTTACAAACACAAAAACTTCCAAAGTAATACCACCAAAACTGCTCTTGCAAGTAAGTACCTTGCTTTTCCGTTCTCTATTGTATGTGGCCTCCATCCTCACTAACCTCCAGGCATCTGTTAAAGCAAAGGTAGAAATCATACTACAATAGTCTCTAAATTTGACTATAATAATTAATACCACACCCACCACTGTACAGCCCTCAAGGCTTTGAAATGGTTTAAGCTATCACATCTTAACTTTCTTACAACTTATCACCTCCCACAACATCTTGCATAAATCCAATGCCTTTCCTGCCTTAAACTCATACAACATACCTACCACTCCGATTGACCACTTTCATCTGCTGATTACCAACTCCTGAATATTTACAAACCCCATAAATCCTTTGACTATAGTCTCAACTCTAATTCCATTCCACTGTCCATTAGAGCCATATCTATCCTCCACACCTTCAGAAACCTTCTAAGAGAACACCTACCTAATTCCAGGCATCTGCTCTACTCCTGTCTGAAAGCACCTCTCCATTTTTCCTTATTAGCACACTCCCCCAATCTAATTTAACTTATTTTAAACTCAGTCTTACACATCAGTTTTTACACTCTTCTGTCTACTTTCAAGTCAGCTACCATCTTTTTCATCTCTAATCTTAGCTACCCTTCTCTTTAGTTTTTGCACACTATTTTGTAAACTTCCCTTCCTATTCTTCTTAGCTCACCTCTTGACTACCCTTTCTTTTAGCTACTGTCTTAGCTTCCTTCTTCTTCACTGCAACCTATGCCAACCTTGTTTACTAATCCCTAACTGTCTCGGCTTTTGGTCTTTTCTGTAATCCTAACAACTTTCAATTAACTATAAAATATACATTTAACCATCTCTCTCTCTAGGAATTGTATTTATTGCCTTATTAAAATTGTCTCTGTCACATTTGCCTCTTTTTTTGTATTGCAATTTCTTTATAGATCATTTGTTTACATAGTACAAAAGTTTTATGGATAGTTGTTCTATTTTTTTCTCATTGAATGTCTATGATACTGTTTTTGGTTATTTTTTTTATTTTTACCTAATGTTTTATATGTCTTATGTGGTGCTCCTATATCAATGTGTAATTAGTATTCTTTGTATGAAATCTCTCTATATGTCATTCAACTTGTAATTAAGTGATATAATTGTGGAGCTTTTCTCCCCAGGTCTCCAATGAAATTGGGTATATTTTGACCCAATTAGAATTTCCCAGTAGCCAAATAAATAAATAAAATTCATTCTATAGAAATATTCTTCCACTTTAAACCAATAATAGCAAATTAGAAATCTTTTTTTTTATATAATGTTGCTTGAACAAAAATGTTTTGAATATGCAAGCTGGAGAAAATATAGTTTTGTTAAGCCTTGCAAAAAGGTAACAGCAGATTTCATTGAAAATACTGCTGTTATCTATGTTATATGTCTAAAGATACTGTACCATATCAGGTAGCATCCTTGGAACTCATGCATGTAACTTTCCCTTTGTAGGTTATTTAACATCGGGTCTGGTGCTGGCCTTAGCTTTGTGATTGACACAACAGGCAGCATGTTTGAAGAGATCCAAGCTGCTAAGGAACGAGCCCATGACATCATTGAGAAGCGACATGGCACTCTTGATGAACCAGAGTATTACCTGTTGGTGCCCTTTCATGATCCAGGTGGGAACACTGCACGACAGCAGCATGTGAATGTGAAAGTGCGTGTGCGTGTGTGTGTGTGTGTGTGTGTGTGTGTGTGTGTGTGTGTGTGTGTGTGTGTGTGTGTGTGTGTGACTGCATATGTGTAAGACATCATTCTTGCCTTATCTGTAACACAATTGTAAAGATGAAACCATTGCCTAAGAAGAAATAAGTTTATATGTTAATGTTTATATTCTTTATAGATGCTTGACATTCTCTGAAAATAACAGTTCTGACCGCTATGCCTCATATTTTCTGATAGAGTCTGTGTGCCAGATTTTGTAGTCTTCTTATGGCCTGGTCTCTATCCTATGTCATTTCTAGTGTGATCTCTAGTCTTGTAAGTTGCAATGTGAATTAAGATCCATCAATGTTGTATAAAGAACAGGCGTTATCTCTCACTGTCTGGTGGCTATACTCCCTCTGTGCTCCCCATCATACAGCTGGCCTTTTGCTGTCTTCCTGCACTTCTTAAACAATTTTAGGATATTTATGTTGTGATGCTGTGATTCAGTTCTATTAAATTGCCATTACCTAACCTGTCACTGCACGCCTTCCCTGATTTCTTAAGCTCAGAATTTATGACATTTATTTTTATATTAATGTTCAGTTTCTACTTTTTTGCCTATTCCACAGTATTAATTAGCCCCACCCCATCCTTCTAATTTGCCCTGCTGAATTTATTCAGTTGTACGTGATCAGTAATGAAATATCACAGCTCTCAAAACTGCAGCACAAAACATCATTAAAAAACATCTAAATATCAAACTAAGGAATCTTTTCAAAATCTAAACAAAAAACAGCTCTCACATCTTCAATTTTTTAAACATATAATCTCCTTTTCCCATTTCTCAAGAGTGGTACAACTTGGAGAACTTCACTAAACACCACTGATAGCAATATTCAATTGGCCAATATTTTAACAAGATAAGTCAAACAAACATTTGTGACATTTTCATTGCCACAAACCAGGGACACAACACACTGTACACTTCCCAGTTCTAGGCTTTCATGCCTGTTGAGAAAAAAGCACACCACTATAAAGTCACCAATAGATATGACGAGCAGCACCATTTCCATCATGAATGTCCACTGTATTTTGCCTAGCCCATGCCTCACATCCTGTTTGACAATATACCTCTCAACTTCTTAGTGCAAGAATTCTGGACAAAGCCTGACAAAATGGGGGGCAAAGGTCCAAAAATAGGGGCAGATATTAAATAATGATCTTAGAAATTTAGAAAGTTGCTAGAGTGATAGGGTTTGTATTAATATACATTTTCTAAAGGATTTGAAGTCTGAAACTCAAATGTATGTCATTATTTGGTAAATTCATTCCTCAGACTATCCCAGCAATTTGACAGAAAAACAGAAATTTTATGAAAAACACACCAAAAATATGTATAGTTGAGAGGTATGATGGGCGGACAAAAGCACAAAAACTGGAACAATTTTTAAATATTTCTGTTATACGCTTAGAATGTTGATAGAATAACAGTTTTTACATTAGCTGGCATTTTCTGAAGGGTATAAAGTCTGAAGTGGCTGTTATTACTTACTTTCTTAAATCCTAAATAATTTGTCAGAAAACACAAATTTTATTAGAACACACCAGGAATATGAGACAAAAATATGGACATTCTGTAAAAAAATCTGGACTGTTGAGAGGTATACAATGACTACTCTGTTTTGTATATCACTGTTTAGTTAAGCTATGATCTAATTTTGAGCCTCATTCCTAGCCCTCTCAGACTGCTAGGTGGCCATTTGTAAATAATTACAAGCCTTGCTTAATTCTAAATAAGCTATGCATGTCTTGTTTGATACAGTATTATAGTTGCCTACAAAAATTTGTTTTGTGGCTTGTCTGGCTAGACTTACCTCCTGTGAAGTCATACTGTTTCAGTCTTATTTCCCATTGGATTGTAGGAATTCCCAAATTCATGACATTATTCAGTACACTGGCCAACTACTGACCATTGACAGGTATAACCTGAGACAGCAAGGTACGATATAATAAATCTATGAGACAGGTTACATTACAATAGTGTAATATCATACATACCAAGCACAACTAACAAATAAAAGAACAACACTTGGAATGCAGGATCAAAATTTGATTGTTTTATGTGCCAGGCAGAGGTGAAGATTTTTAAGCCAGAACATTCATTTGATAGACATTCATGCGATAGGTAATAATACTGTATAAAATAAAACAAGGGAATACTATCAGACAGATTAATTTTATTTTGTGTTATCCATTTCAGATACGGAACAGCAGTGCTCTTGAACTAAAACTCTTTACAAACTTAGGTACATGTTTTTTGATGCTTTGTACCCACACCCATAGAGTTATTTATTCCTTGCTTAATGAATATCATTTTGCGACTGAGCATAAGAACACAAAATAAAGTGTTTTTTTGTTGCTGTCATTTTTGGCTTCATGTGAAGCTGAGGTCTGGCTATCCTGCAACATGCATTTCCTCTCCTGATTGCTGCATTTCTGTCCAGTTTAACAAAAAAAAAATATATATATATATATATATATATATATATATATATATATATATATATATATATATATTTATAGTTGAGGAGAGTTTAAGCTTTCACTGAAATATGGCATGTGTAGGTAAAGTACTTTGATAGGAGGGCTGCCACATGAGGGTAATATGGGAGACACTTACTAAATCATCTTTTAAGGCTTTTGGCACTCTTGTAGCAGGAAAGTATAGCCTGTGCCCTTCTGAGCTGGGAATTACTGGTTGAATGCTTATTGTGGCTGTTATTCTAAAAGTGACTTAGTTCTGGTTCAAGCACTTGAGCTCCAAACCAGTTATTGTACATTAAGAAGGTTTGTGGTCTGCACTGTTGTGGAAGGAGAAAGTAGCCTCCACCCTTCTGAGTTGGGAATTGTTGGTGAAGGGCTATTGTGCCAAGTTATTCTAAGTGTCATTGTTCTGGTTTAATCACTTGGACTCCAAATCAGTTATTTTACATTAAGAAAGATTGTGGTTTACACTTTTGTGGCAGGAGAGGATAGCCTACACCATTCTGAGCTGGGCATAGCTATTTTAAGTCTTATTTTGGCTTTATTTGATTGGCTAGAGGGCTAACTTGTTTAAAATTTTGAATCTCTGTGCCTGGACATTTGGCAATGTTTGACAGCCATGCTACTTGAGAAGAAGAGTGCTGCTGGTTTCTGCTAAACTCTACAAAAGCCAGGACTTACATTACCATATCCACTGTTTTGGTACTTGTTTCTTGCATTGTTTTTGTCACAGCTGCATTAATTGAGTGTTTCTGTTTTGAATATCTGCACTTTTGACCTTTTTTTACAGTCTGTAGTTATAACTGCCTTGGTTCCACTTTAGTGACAGTAGAGGGAACCTGAGTTATCTTCTGACCTAGGAAAATAAATGCCCAGCCACCAGCTGAAGGAAGAGTGTGTTGTTTTTGATTGGCCACAGGGCCTTCTTTGTGTTTTTTTTTCTTGAATGTCCTCTGCTATTTAAGTGCCACGGTTGTACAATGCTTGGCTCATAACCTACGAGCAAGCTAAGAATTACATTACCATATCCACAGTTATGGCACTTATTTTTCAGATTGTTTTTGTCACAGCTAAGTTAATTGAGTGTTTTTGTGTTGAATATCTGTGCTTTTTGACCTTTTTATAACATTTAGTTAGAACTGCTGCTCTCTGAGTAGTGGTACCTAGCAGTGATCTGTATAGTCACTGACATCTCGCAGCATAATTCCCCCTTGTAATCAGTGTAGATGCTGATCTATTGCAATGTAAGTTTCCCTTAAAATACTCTTAACTGTCTAGACAGATTTTTTTAACTACTGCTTATCAAGTTCCTTGTCTTATTGACCTATTCAACATTTAAATTTTCTTCACTCCTTCGTTGTAGCTCAGTAGCCATGGATACTGCACTTCCTGATTCTGTCTGTGGCCAGTCTGGTTGAGATGGGTATTCTGAGGCATTGCAGCAATTGCCTTGTGTACACTGATAACTCCATTATTCTTAATAAAACAGATAAAGTATGCGAGAGATGTAAATACACTTTAGTGGTAGAGGTAAAACTCTCTTTATACAACCTAAACTAATCCTTTAGAGGTCGTCAGCACCATACCTACTGTGCAGGGTAAATACCTACACATAAAACTACTTATGCTCAGGCACTAAGGTAACCTTCCTAAAACACTAAGACCTCCTGCACAGCACAATCAAAAAACAGGTCCTCAGCCATCAGGTAAACACTCTGCTAAAACACCACCCATAGCTACTCATAGTAACACTGTATCCAACGCATCTACTGATAAGTCCTTAAGGTAACCTAGCATACAGCCAAATTTCCTGGTCATTGGTGATTCTATAGTGAGGCACATCTACGTCCCCCTCACCAAACTGTGTAAGGAGAGAGTGACTGTTAGCTGCCTTTCTGGGGCTAGGATCCATCAATTCACGCAGGCACTCAATTCATTGAACCACAGTTACTAGTATGACTCTTTCATAGTCCATGTGAGTGTTAATGACCTGAGATGTACCTTCCTTGACTATATGAATCAAGACATGATCGAGCTCACTGATTATGTGTCTCAGGCAGGTATGAGCCTAGCACTGAGCAGCATACTACCTTCTCCAAGGACGTTGCCATGTTACCAACAGAAAATGTTTGATTTTAACAATTGGCTTAGCTTCTGGTGTCACACTAAGGGGGTACTTATTTGATGGCCTGGGAGGACATGTTTGACAGACCACACTGCTTTGCCAAGGCTCATCGGCACTTATCCCTTCTAGGCTTTCAGATTTTGGCAAAGATCTTTTCCACTCCCATAAGCAATGCCAAACTGATAAACCTCCCAACTTAACTGAATCTCTGAAGGAATATTTGAAGGTCATACTGTTCAATGCTAGACGTCTTAACAAGAAACTCCACATCTTGCAAACCTTCCTCTCCCTGGAGAGTGTAGACATCTATGTAGTAATGGAGACGTGGTTTAAAGTTACAGACAGTAGCCCAGCAATGCAAGGTTCTAATGCATTTCACCCTTTAGACCAGCTATGGGGAATCCAGCGAAACCAAAAACCTTTAGAACTATCCCAAGGCTAACGTCTCTCTATTAAGTGACAGCTTCGCTAAATTCCAAGCACCCCCAAACCCAGTAGCATATGCTGAGCTACTTACAAAATCTCTGTGCAAACATATTGATAGTTGTACAGAGCGAGCTGTGCCCACTCATGTATATAATAAAATGAACTCAAAACACAAGCCACCCTGGTGGAATCACAATATCAATCGGTTATACAACTTAAGAAAAAAAAATCTTGGCCAAGTGTATGAGGAACAAAGCCATACATACTAAAAGCCTCCTGACCGATCTAAACAGGCAGCTAAGAGGGCTGATTAATACTTCAAAGGCTAAATTTGAAGAAAAATAGCTTCACAGGCAAAGGACAACCACAAAGCCTGTTACAGCTATGTCCATAACTTCAGAGAAAATATGCAACAATGTGCAGAACTTATTGTAAATGGCATCACCCACGCTGAACACACTAAACTGGAGACAGGTTCCGCTCAAATTTCTCCCCCACTCTCCCCTGACAGTCCAAAGAAAACACTGCATATGACAATTCCCCCAGCCATTACTCGGAAACAGGTCATCAATGAAGTTTCCAAGGCCAAAAACACTGCATCAATAGGCCCAGATAATATTTCAGAATGCTTAATACATAGCATGAAACATGACCTCTCTAGTCCACTTGAATCACTTTTCATCTGGAGCCTACAGGTTTTGTGCCCAAGGAATGGAAGATGGCTATAGTCATACCCCTGCATAAATGAGGTCCAACCACTGATCCAGGTAACTACAGGCCGATAAGTCTGACCAGCCATAGGTAACCTGCAAATGCTGGACCCATCACAGGTTGCACACCTTTCAACCTCTTAGAGCAAGAAATCTGGACAAAGCCATAAATAAAAGTGGGACAAAGCCCCAAAAATAGGGGCGATTTTTAAATATTGCTTTTACAAGCTTAGAAAGTTGATAGAATAACAGGTTTTATGTTAGCATAAATTTTCTGAATGGTATGAAGTCTGAAACTCAAATGTCTGTCATTATTTTTTAGCTTCAGTCTTTAATGATTTGCCACTAATTTGCCAGCAAACCACAACTTTATGAAAAACGGAGCAAAAATATGAGGCAGAAATCTGGACATTCTGCAAAAATCTGTACAGTTAAGAGGTATGCAAGTCGGCTTTGTTAAAGAAAGATCATACCTATTAAACCTGGTGGACATTTTTGAGAGGGTCACCCAAGCATTGTTTAAAGGCAAGACTGTGCACACAGCGTACTGTGACCTTGCCAAGGCTTTTGATACAATGCCCCACTCAGGTATTATAGAAAAATGCACTAATTATTAATCGCTTTTATTACCACTGGATAGGGATCCCTATTAGATTATCGAAGTTTCAAAACTTCAAAATTCATATGGTTGGGACCATACGATTGAAGTTTTGAAACTTCAAATGTTTTAAATGGAGATTGCAGTACAGTGTGGAACTGGAAATTTACCCTTTTCTGCAATGCAGTATGATCTCGGAGCTGGTATATTTAATTGGCAGGGGGTGTGGGGGATGCAGGGAGGCTTATGAATTTCGAAGATTTGGAACTTATATAATCTGACATAGATCCCTGGATAGACAACTGGCTCACTTATAGGATCCAGGAGGTCAAAATAGGTGAGACCATCTCCAACAAGAGGCCAGTCAATAGTGGAATCCCCCAGGGTTCGGTACTGGGCCTGCTCCTTTTTGGAATTTATTTCTCTGAAATGGAAGCAAATACTGACATTTTATGGCTGACTAAGTTTGCAGATGATTAGAAACTGGGGTTATCATCGACTACACCGCAATTACTAGCATTCTTCAAGAAGGCCTATCTCTGACTAACAAATGGTGCCAAAGCCACGGTCTTAAACTCACTGCTAAGAAATGGATAATTGTACCCTTTGGGAAGTCAACCATCCTGGCTAATTTCCATGTTGATAATATGCTCCTAAGAGTCAACCCAGTGGTCAGGGATCTCAGTATGCATGTAAACAGTAGCCTTACCTTTGACCACAATGTGGCCGCAGTGGTGAGGAAATCCTTTTATGTTGCACAACTTATAAGTAAGGGAATGGCATCTAGTTCCAAAGAGGCTATTATCACACTGTACTCTGTCCTTATCAGAGCAATCATAGAGTACAATGCTTCCTTTTGGTAAGTACCTTACCAGGGATATTCAGCAACTAGAGCGACCTCAGGAGTTCCTTACAAAAAGAATGTAAGGCATAACAAACCTGCCTTATAGAGAACACCTTAAAGCCCTTTGCCTCTACTCAGTCTCCTATAGACTGCTGACGGATGATCTATGCTTGGCTTACAAGGCATCCGCAAACCCCACACTTATGAATCTCTTGCATATTCGTAAGTCAAACAGTACCAGAAATGCAAGGTCTAGGGACCTGAATTTTGTCTGTGACTTAAACAGAAAATGATAGAGAGACAGACATGTGTCCCAGAGGCTGCCCCTCCTATAGAACAGCTTTCCCATCCATGTGAAGCTGAGTTCTTCTATTACTCAGTTTAAGTGCAACCAAGATCAGTTGATGGGGAATAGGAAATTTACACTGGGCCTGGCAGCCATGTGCTTTATGGGCAGAGTTAGCCTATTAATGTCTGGCCCTCAATGTCCTGTTTGGATACAGGACATCATTATTCTTTCTGGAAAACTTGGCTAGGCATAGAAAGGCCCCCAGGGCATTAAACTAGTAACAATCTCTGAATCTTTGATTTAGGTTTATGTGATGTTGCAGCTCTGACTTGTTTAGGTAGAGCATTTCAGGTCCAGGGGACACAGAAGCCAAAGTTTGTGGAGCCTGTGGCAACTGTACAAGCAGAAACATAATGTAATGTGATTCCTTAGGAGATGTGATGGGAGTGATGTTGTAGGTTAAGGAGATTACCTTGCGACTGCAGGGACTAATTTCTCACTGTTTTGTGAGTAAAGGATTATAGTAAGTACGGTGAAAGGACTGGAGGAGATATCAACACACAAGTGTAAATTTCACATTGATGCAAAGTGTCAGTGTTAGTACAGAGTTCTATTTGTAAGGGGATTAGTGCCGACTATTCCATATGGAGTTTCAGTCTATTTGTGTAGTAATCAATGTCTCTTTTTCAATGGGTAGGTATGAGATATATGGCTGTGATTAACAGTTTGAACCAAAAGAGACACGCAAGGTGGACCCAGTGCAAGGCTCAACCAAAATGTCAAAATACACAAAACGAGCCAGCACAAAGGTTTCAGCAAGCAAAAAGATTCATTTATTGTGGCATATATTAAAAATAAAAACCAAGAAAGCTGCAAACCGGTTTCGGCCAACACAATGGCCTTCTTCAGTGCAGAAAAAATAATTAAAGGTGAGGTATGCTGATGATCCTTATATACTAATTAATTTAAAGAGATATGCAACCATAAAAAAGAATTATCAGTGTTGTTATTAGTTATCCTGAATACAAAAAATCCAAAAGAAGAATAGCCATCTAAGAATAAATTGGTCACATAAATATCCATAAGTGTGGAAAATTAAGCTCAGTTCAAACCAATGGGTACTGTACCCAATATCTGAAATTATATTATAATAATAACAATTAATTTATCCATATTCATTTAACCCAGGTTTGAAGAGAGCACCCAATTTAGTAATCCATAATGCTTCCATGGTATTGAGTTTGTCATGCCAGCCAGCCTTGGTAAACCTGGGCAGCTGAATTCTATCAATGACAGTAAATTGAAACAAAGCAGTTGGGTGAATCAAAGTATGCTTATATAACGCATTGGTAGTTTTTTTGGTTCTAATAACACTTAGGTGCTCACTTATGCGGAATCTCAATGGACGTGAAGTTTGACCAACATAGAATGATGTACATGTGCAGGTGGCCAAATATACCACCCAATCCGAACTACAATTACCAAAAATCCTAATATTGAAAACATGTGAAGTGTTGGCACTTGAGAATTCTTTCATTTTATTCATATATCTACATGCATTACAGTGGCCACAGGGGAAAGATCCAATAAGTGGATCCCCAAAAAGAGTCATTTGTGTAGTTGTTGGGGGTTGTAATTTTTTGTAATACGTGAAGTGAGAATTTAACGTTCTACCCCTACGATATGAAAAGAAGCATGTCTGAGGTAATATGTCAGACAAAAACTCATGTGCTCTCAGAATACCCCAATGATTGTCCACAATGTTTTTAAAAGAGGAAGTATTGTTACCATAAGTAACAATAAATCTGATAGGTTGTGCTTGAGAGTCAGTAGCCACATCATCCTTGTGTCTGTATGTAAGTAATTGTGACCGTGGCATATATCTGACCTCCTGCATGGTTTTGTGAAGTTGGCATTTGTTATATCCCCTCTGAATGAATCTCTCACAAAGGTCCTTTTCACATTCAACATGTGAGTTGGTAGAAGAACAAATACGTTTCATACGTATAAATTGTGATTTAGGGATGTTGTTGATGATGTGGCGGGGATGATTACTTGAGGCATGTAAAAGGGAATTATACTGAGGAAACTTCCTATGTACACTCGTTGCCAAGGTGTGATCATGTTGTCTAGTAACTTTGACATCCAAGAAGACAATTTCATGATATTGAGTCTCCAAAGTAAACTTAATATCCCATTCATTATTGTTCAAATATTGAACAAACTCTTTGGCCAAAAGTAAATCTCCCCGCCACACCATCCAACAATCATCCAAATATCTCCTCCAAATGTCTAACTCTGCCATAAATGGATTATTGGCATTGTCATAGATGTATATTTTCTCAAAATAACCCATAAAAAGATCAGCATATATGTATATATATATATATATACTCAATATATACTCAACATATATATATACTCAATACCATGGAAGCATTATGGATTACTAAATTGGGTGCTCTCTTCAAACCTGGGTTAAATGAATATGGATAAATTAATTGTTATTATTATTATAATATAATTTCAGATATTGGGTACAGTACCCATTGGTTTGAACTGAGCTTAATTCTCCACACTTATGGATATTTATGTGACCAATTTATTCTTAGATTGCTATTCTTCTTTTGGATTTTTTGTATTCAGGATAACTAATAACAACACTGATAATTCTTTTTTATGGTTGCATATCTCTTTAAATTAATTAGTATATAAGGATCATCAGCATACCTCACCTTTAATTATTTTTTCTGCACTGAAGAAGGCCATTGTGTTGGCCGAAACCGGTTTGCAGCTTTCTTGGTTTTTATTTTTAATATATGCCACAATAAATGAATCTTTTTGCTTGCTGAAACCTTTGTGCTGGCTCGTTTTGTGTATTTTGACATTTTGGTTGAGCCTTGTACTGGGTCCACCTTGCGTGTCTCTTTTGGTTTGACCCATGGTTTTCTTACACGCTGGGGACGTCTGGTTGAGATGGCAGCAAGATTTGTGGCTGGATATACTATGCTGATATCCTTATGCTTTTTTCATGGTTATTGGAATACTTTACTACTTATCAGTTTGGGTTTCTGAAAGTGAATTATCCTTTTTCGATCCCGTTTGGGCTCTTGAAAGGGGAATAACTTTTGTTCAACAGTTGTCAGCTACTTGGTGTAACTTTGCTTAATTTTTTGATCTACGTCGATTCCCTTTCGGGGAAGCAGCCATATCGTTCGCCCTAACAGGTGAATTATTCTAAATGTGAACATTATGCTTGACTTTAGTGCTTTATTTGAGTTATTTTTACTTTTTGGGCTCTTCATACATTACAAAAATTTGTTTTGTGGCTTGTCTGGCTAGACTTACCTCCTGTGAAGTCATACTGTTTCAGTCTTATTTCCCATTGGATTGTAGGAATTCCCAAATTCATGACATTATTCAAGTACACTGGCCAACTACTGACCATTGACAGGTATAACCTGAGACAGCAAGGTGCGATATAATAAATCTATGAGACAGGTTACATTACAATAGTGTAATATCATACATACCAAGCACAACTAACAAATAAAAAGAACAACACTTGGAATGCAGGATCAAAATTTGATTGTTTTATGTGCCAGGCAGAGGTGAAGATTTTAAGCCAGAACATTCATTTGATAGACATTCATGTGATAGGTAATAATACTGTATAAAATAAAACAAGGGAATACTATCAGACAGATTAATTTTATTTTGTGTTATCCATTTCAGATCACGGAACAGCAGTGCTCTTGAACTAAAACTCTTTACAAACTTAGGTACATGTTTTTTGATGCTTTGTACCCACACCCATAGAGTTATTTATTCCTTGCTTAATGAATATCATTTTGCGACTGAGCATAAGAACACAAAATAAAGTGTTTTTTTGTTGCTGTCATTTTTGGCTTCATGTGAAGCTGAGGTCTGGCTATCCTGCAACATGCATTTCCTCTCCTGATTGCTGCATTTCTGTCCAGTTTAACAAAAAAAAAAAAAAAATATATATATATATATATATATATATATATATATATATATAGTTGAGGAGAGTTTAAGCTTTCACTGAAATATGGCATGTGTAGGTAAAGTACTTTGATAGGAGGGCTGCCACATGAGGGTAATATGGGAGACACTTACTAAATCATCTTTTAAGGCTTTTGGCACTCTTGTAGCAGGAAAGTATAGCCTGTGCCCTTCTGAGCTGGGAGTTACTGGTTGAATGCTTATTGTGGCTGTTATTCTAAAAGTGACTTAGTTCTGGTTCAAGCACTTGAGCTCCAAACCAGTTATTGTACATTAAGAAGGTTTGTGGTCTGCACTGTTGTGGAAGGAGAAAGTAGCCTCCACCCTTCTGAGTTGGGAATTGTTGGTGAAGGGCTATTGTGCCAAGTTATTCTAAGTGTCATTGTTCTGGTTTAATCACTTGGACTCCAAATCAGTTATTTTACATTAAGAAAGATTGTGGTTTACACTTTTGTGGCAGGAGAGGATAGCCTACACCATTCTGAGCTGGGCATAGCTATTTTAAGTCTTATTTTGGCTTCATTTGATTGGCTAGAGGGCTAACTTGTTTAAAATGTTGAATCTCTGTGCCTGGACATTTGGCAATGTTTGACAGCCATGCTACTTGAGAAGAAGAGTGCTGCTGGTTTCTGCTAAACTCTACAAAAGCCAGGACTTACATTACCATATCCACTGTTTTGGTACTTGTTTCTTGCATTGTTTTTGTCACAGCTGCATTAATTGAGTGTTTCTGTTTTGAATATCTGCACTTTTGACCTTTTTTTACAGTCTGTAGTTATAACTGCCTTGGTTCCACTTTAGTGACAGTAGAGGGAACCTGAGTTATCTTCTGACCTAGGAAAATAAATGCCCAGCCACCAGCTGAAGGAAGAGTGTGTTGTTTTGATTGGCCACAGGGCCTTCTTTGTGTTTTTTCTTGAATGTCCTCTGCTATTTAAGTGCCACGGTTGCACAATGCTTGGCTCATAACCTCTGAGCAAGCTAAGAATTACATTACCATATCCACAGTTATGGCACTTATTTTTCAGATTGTTTTTGTCACAGCTAAGTTAATTGAGTGTTTTTGTGTTGAATATCTGTGCTTTTTGACCTTTTTATAACATTTAGTTAGAACTGCTGCTCTCTGAGTAGTGGTACCTAGCAGTGATCTGTATAGTCACTGACATCTACTTAACATAATTCCCCTTGTAATCAGTGTAGATGCTGATCTATTGCAATGTAAGTTTCCTTAAAATACTCTTAACTGTCTAGACAGATTTTTAACTACTGCTTATCAAGTTCCTTGTCTTATTGACCTATTCAACATTTAAATTTTCTTCACTCCTTCGTTGTAGCTCAGTAGCCATGGATACTGCACTTCCTGATTCTGTCTGTGGCCAGTCTGGTTGAGATGGGTATTCTGAGGCATTGCAGCAATTGCCTTGTGTACACTGATAACTCCGTTATTCTTAATAAAACAGATAAAGTATCGAGAGATGTAAATACACTTTAGTGGTAGAGGTAAAACTCTCTTTATACAACCTAAACTAATCCTTTAGAATTAGTCAGCACCATACCTACTGTGCAGGGTAAATACCTACACATAAAACTACTTATGCTCAGGCACTAAGGTAACCTTCCTAAAACACTAAGACCTCCTGCACAGCACAATCAAAAAACAGGTCCTCAGCCATCAGGTAAACACTCTGCTAAAACACCACCCATAGCTACACATAGTAACACTGTATCCAACGCATCTACTGATAAGTCCTTAAGGTAACCTAGCATACAGCCAAATTTCCTGGTCATTGGTGATTCTATAGTGAGGCACATCTATGTCCCCCTCACCAAACTGTGTAAGGAGAGAGTGACTGTTAGCTGCCTTTCTGGGACTAGGATCCATCAATTCACGCAGGCACTCAATTCATTGGACCACAGTTACTAGTATGACTCTTTCATAGTCCATGTGAGTGTTAATGACCTGAGATGTACCTTCCTTGACTATATGAATCAAGACATGATCGAGCTCACTGATTATGTGTCTCAGGCAGGTATGAGCCTAGCACTGAGCAGCATACTACCTTCTCCAAGGACGTTGCCATGTTACCAACAGAAAATGTTTGATTTTAACAATTGGCTTAGCTTCTGGTGTCAGACTAAGGGGGTACTTATTTGATGGCCTGGGAGGACATGTTTGACAGACCACACTGCTTTGCCAAGGCTCATCGGCACTTATCCCTTCTAGGCTTTCAGATTTTGGCAAAGATCTTTTCCACTCCCATAAGCAATGCCAAACTGATAAACCTCCCAACTTAACTGAATCTGCGAAGGAATATTTGAAGGTCATACTGTTCAATGCTAGACGTCTTAACAAGAAACTCCACATCTTGCAAACCTTCCTCTCCCTGGAGAGTGTAGACATCTATGTAGTAATGGAGATGTGGTTTAAAGTTGCAGACAGTAGCCCAGCAATGCAAGGTTCTAATGCATTTCACCCTTTAGACCAGCTATGGGGAATCCAGCGAAACCAAAAACCTTTAGAACTATCCCAAGGCTAACGTCTCTCTATTAAGTGACAGCTTCGCTAAATTCCAAGCACCCCCAAACCCGGTAGCATATGCTGAGCTACTTACAAAATCTCTGTACAAACATATTGATAGTTGTACAGAGCGAGCTGTGCCCACTCATGTATATAATAAAATGAACTCAAAACACAAGCCACCCTGGTGGAATCACAATATCAATCGGTTATACAACTTAAGAAAAAAAAATCTTGGCCAAGTGTATGAGGAACAAAGCCATACATACTAAAAGCCTCCTGACCGATCTAAACAGGCAGCTAAGAGGGCTGATTAATACTTCAAAGGCTAAATTTGAAGAAAAATAGCTTCACAGGCAAAGGACAACCACAAAGCCTGTTACAGCTATGTCCATAACTTCAGAGAAAATATGCAACAATGTGCAGAACTTATTGTAAATGGCATCACCCACGCTGAACACACTAAACTGGAGACAGGTTCCGCTCAAATTTCTCCCCCCACTCTCCCCTGACAGTCCAAAGAAAATACTGCATATGACAATTCCCCCAGCCATTACTCGGAAACAGGTCATCAATGAAGTTTCCAAGGCCAAAAACACTACATCAATAGGCCCAGATAATATTTCAGAATGCTTAATACATAGCATGAAACATGACCTCTCTGGTCCACTTGAATCACTTTTCATCTGGAGCCTACGGGTTTTGTGCCCAAGGAATGGAAGATGGCTATAGTTATACCCCTGCATAAATGAGGTCCAACCACTGATCCAGGTAACTACAGGCCAATAAGTCTGACCAGCCATAGGTAACCTGCAAATGCTGGACCCATCACAGGTTGCACACCTTTCAACCTCTTAGAGCAAGAAATCTGGACAAAGCCATAAATAAAAGTGGGACAAAGCCCCAAAAATAGGGGCGATTTTTAAATATTGCTTTTATAAGCTTAGAAAGTTGATAGAATAACAGGTTTTATGTTAGCATAAATTTTCGGAATGGTATGAAGTCTGAAACTCAAATGTCTGTCATTATATTTTAGCTTCAGTCTTTAATGATTTGCCACTAATTTGCCAGCAAACCACAACTTTATGAAAAACGGAGCAAAAATATGAGGCAGAAATCTGGACATTCTGCAAAAATCTGTACAGTTAAGAGGTATGCAAGTCGGCTTTGTTAAAGAAAGATCATACCTATTAAACCTGGTGGACTTTTTTTGAGAGGGTCACCCAAGCATTGGATAAAGGCAAGACTGTGCACACAGCTTACTGTGACCTTGCCAAGGCTTTTGATACAATGCCCCACTCAGGTATTATAGAAAAATGCACTAATTATTAATCGCTTTTATTACCACTGGATAGGGATCCCTATTAGATTATCGAAGTTTCAAAACTTCAAAATTCATATGGTTGGGACCATACGATTGAAGTTTTGAAACTTCAAATGTTTTAAATGGAGATTGCAGTACAGTGTGGAACTGGAAATGTACCCTTTTCTGCAATGCAGTATGATCTCGGAGCTGGTATATTTAATTGGCAGGGGGTGTGGGGGTTGCAGGGAGGCTTATGAATTTCGAAGATTTGGAACTTATATAATCTGACATAGATCCCTGGATAGACAACTGGCTCACTTATAGGATCCAGGAGGTCAAAATAGGTGAGGCCATCTCCAACAAGAGGCCAGTCAATAGTGGAATCCCCCAGGGTTCGGTACTGGGCCTGCTCCTTTTTGGAATTTATTTCTCTGAAATGGAAGCAAATGCTGACATTTTATGGCTGACTAAGTTTGCAGATGATTAGAAACTGGGGTTATCATCGACTACACTGCAATTACTAGCATTCTTCAAGAAGGCCTATCTCTGACTAACAAATGGTGCCAAAGCCATGGTCTTAAACTCACTGCTAAGAAATGGATAATTGTACCCTTTGGGAAGTCAACCATCCTGGCTAATTTCCATGTTGATAATATGCTCCTAAGAGTCAACCCAGTGGTCAGGGATCTCAGTATGCATGTAAACAGTAGCCTTACCTTTGACCATAATGTGGCCGCAGTGGTGAGGAAATCCTTTTATGTTGCACAACTTATAAGTAAGGGAATAGCATCTAGTTCCAAAGAGGCTATTATCACACTGTACTCTGTCATTATCAGAGCAATCATAGAGTACAATGCTTCCTTTTGGTAAGTACCCTACCAGGGATATTCAGCAACTAGAGTGACCTCAGGAGTTCCTTACAAAAAGAATGTAAGGCATAACAAACCTGCCTTATAGAGAACACCTTAAAGCCCTTTGCCTCTACTCAGTCTCCTATAGACTGCTGACGGGTGATCTATGCTTGGCTTACAAGGCATCCGCAAACCCCACACTTATGAATCTCTTGCATATTCGTAAGTCAAACAGTACTAGAAGTACAAGGTCTAGGGACCTGAATTTTGTCTGCGACTTAAACAGAAAATGATAGAGAGACAGACATGTGTCCCAGAGACTGCCCCTCCTATAGAACAGCTTTCCCATCCATGTGAAGCTGAGTTCTTCTATTACTCAGTTTAAGTGCAACCAAGATCAGTTGATGGGGAATAGGAAATTTACACTGGGCCTGGCAGCCATGTGCTTTATGGGCAGAGTTAGCCTATTTATGTCTGGCCCTCAATGTCCTATTTGGATACAGGACATCATTATTCTTTCTGGAAAACTTGGCTAGGCATAGAAAGGCCCCCAGGGCATTAAACTAGTAACAATCTCTGAATCTTTGATTTAGGTTTATGTGATGTTGCAGCTCTGACTTGTTTAGGTAGAGCATTTCAGGTCCAGGGGACACAGAAGCCAAAGTTTGTGGAGCCTGTGGCAACTGTACAAGCAGAAACATAATGTAATGTGATTCCTTAGGAGATGTGATGGGAGTGATGTTGTAGGTTAAGGAGATTACCGTGCGACTGCAGGGACTAACTTCTCACTGTTTTGTCAGTAAAGGATTATAGTAAGTACGGTGAAAGGACTGGAGGAGATATCAACACACAAGTGTAAATTTCAAATTGATGCAAAGTGTCAGTGTTAGTACAGAGTTCTATTTGTAAGGGGATTAGTGCTGACTATTCCATATGGAGTTTCAGTCTATTTGCGTAGGAATCAATGTCTCTTTTTCAGTGGGTAGATATGAGATATATGGCTGTGATTAACAGTTTACCACATACTGGGAAGGTGTTTTTTGATTTTTGATTAATAGTACATTATACTGAGATATGTGGAAATGGATTGATACCTGTGACAACTCGTAGCATTTTTTTGATTTTGGATGATCAGATCTGTAAGTTAATTTTACTAAAACTACCAAAAATGAAAGGGCTTTATCATGGGGGTTATGTACACCATATCTACCCCTCCCCAACAAAGTAGGTGCATGCATTACATATCTCACCTTTTTTTAAATAATATAAATTCCAGGGTTATTGTATCAATGCTTAAGAAAATAGAAGATAAGGAGAAAACTGTTTTGCATCTGACAGTCTTTGTGAGAGAAGACTTGTTTTTGCCAAGGCATAATAATACAAGATTTGGTAGGGGAAATAACTCATGGAGGATTGTTTGAGCAATGGTCTGCAGGCATTTTTAGTAATATTTCTACTGACTTTTTTTTTTGAGTTAGCAATTCTATGAATCAATATCCCTCATTTAAGGTAAATAGCAATGGAAAAAAACAGGAAGACTTTTCCAAATTGATATTACTTTTTTCTCCAAGGCTTTGTGACCTTATATTTGAAATATTTAAGGCTAGGTGTGTGTGTGTGTGTGTGTGTGTGTGTGTGTGTGTGTGTGTGTGTGTGTGTGTGTGTGTGTGTGTGTGTGTGTGTGTGTGTGTCTGGTGGTAAGTTGCATGAAGAAAACACCTCACAATACCTAGTGCCTTCTTTTTGTTGTTATATTAGTTTCTGTAATTTAGTTATGCTAAATTTCATTCAAAGAATCCTAGTTCAGATTAAATGTTCATAGTTCAACACTAGGCTATCTGCCCTGAAGGGCCATTTTTAAGCCTAGCCAATATTCCATGATCAGATTCAAACCTTATGTCTATAAAGTGAAGACCTTAACCATAATGCCAAACCTACCAGTGATAAACAAACACTACTTTGTGTCTGTGAGTCAAACCCCTTAACCATTATACCAACCTACCAACCATTCTCAGTATGAATGCTCTCCACTCATATTGAGAAAGTGATCAACATGGTTGAAACCCTGGATAAGATGAATGAAAAGTGTACTGGTTAAAATAAACATATTACCCTCGGTAAACTGACATAATTTGTTGGAATCAGCACAGCAGTAGTAATGCTGCAAACCCAGATATGGGAGGTGCTATATAACTGAGTAATCCATTAGAGTAATTCGATTAGATTTTAAAGGAATGGACAGTAGTTAGTGAGCGGATCCATGGGGATCCATCAAAATACATGGACAGTAGTTAGTGAGCGGATCCATGGTGATCCATCAAAATACATTTTGTCTGAAAATTAGGACTCAAGCAAAATGACTGCCTCACTTTTCAAAATTACACATTTTGCTGTTTTAGTCAAGTTGCTTCCATACTCTACATGCAGGGATTTGTTGCTGCTTCCACTGTGGGATTTCATATGACAAGTATGAAGGTTGCTGAACACCAGCAAAGGCAAACCCAAAGTGCAGCAATCTCCTTCGATGAACAGGCATTATGGCAAAGTTCCTCTAAATTACTAGTTGGGTATCTACTCAGTAATGGAAAATGTAATGCCATTCAGGTACTGGCTACATTACTTTGAATGAAATACAAATATGTTACATGAAATGTATATGCATAATAGTTTCAATCTGGGGTTTTAAACTGCTGATTTCTATAGTGTGAGAGTTGGAACAATATAAAATTCACCCAGCCAGGAGCAAAGCGATCTCTTTCTACTCATTTTCAAAGAGATTTGCCCTTTGTCATATGGTGCATATAGCCTGAATTGTAGTGCACTATACCAAGCAATCCCCACTTTCCGCTCTCTTAGCCATCTGACAGTATTTTTACACATCATCCAATTTAGGGATACGTGTTCAGTAGTTGGAGTGGTTGGAAATTACAGGTTTGTATATGAAAAGATGAGGTACATATAAAGCTTAACAAAGGAGAAATGTTAATATGAAACCATATGATACTGGATGTGATATGGAACTAGATGGTATTTTCTTTGGAATCTGACCATGTGCTGTGGCCACAGCTACCTCTTTAGATTTACATACCTCAGCAGTGGTCAGTCTTTAAATGAAATGACAATGTGATTCTAGTCCACAACCCACATCGTAAAAATAGAATCAGGGTGGTTACATTTCAGCATTAGAGACACAAAATGCTTGATGGTAATTCTCTACAATGTCAGAAGGCTAGGAAACAAAATGGGAAGACTGAAGATCTTAGTGTCTGATGCTAAGGTGGACATAAAAGCATGAGGCTGAGATGTAGTTATCCTTGGATTTCTCATGCTCAGGGATGACAGGAAGGGTAGAACTGATGGAGGAGTATCTGTGTATAGCAAACAAAGCATAACATATGAAGTAGTAGAAGGAAGGACAGTGTGGCTAACAAAGCAGACTGAGTGGCATAGCAGACATTTAGTGCAATGACCACCTGAATGGAAGTGCAGAATGGGGAATGCAGGTGGCTGGACATAATTTATCAGCCACCAGACTTCAATGAGAGTGACACTAACCCAACATGAATGCTGCAAGAAGGGACCAGGAGGATAGAGTTCATGCCCATGGCAGATCACAACCTTCCTGCAGCAAACTGAAATATTTCAGCATCCAAATCTACAAAACACAATGCAATGGCTGAATTGCTGGACCAAGCTCCTTCAGCAGGATTGTATAAGAAAGAACCAGAAAAGTGAGACAGTCCTAGATATTTTACTCTTCAAAGGGGATAGATATGAAACATGGAGGCAAAAGCACCATTAAGAGAAGTGTCATACTTGGGGGAATGGTTACCATTAAGAACAGCAAAGCCAAGGTCCGGAATTACAGGAGAGCTAACTACACTATGATAGGAGCTTCAGTGGCATAGAGAGCTAAAGCCCTGATTACAACCCAGGTGACCCAGTTTTGATTGATGTCTCGAGTGACTGATGGTGCAGCAGGGAGGGATGGGCATTACCATTCCAGGGGAGGGAAGGCAGGTCCATCGGTGCCCATGGTGATGATCCCTGCTGAAGGCTGAAGATGGCATAAGGGAGCTGTGCCCATAAGTGGGGTTTAAGGTGGAGATATGACTGAGCTGCTGCTGCAGAAGCAAAGTAAAACTCTGAACATCTCCACTGCATACACCCCAAGGCTAAACCATGGGAGGGAGGACTGAAACAGGTAGATCATAAAATAATCCCCCCAGACAGATGCACAGATGAGCTAAGCCCTCAGAAGCCATGTTCCATGACCAACTCCAGCAATACACTTGATTAGTCTGGGGGTAGGGGTCAGCAGCAGGTAGAACCGGTATGGAAAGGTACCAGGGTGCCGGGTGGAGATTGTTTGAGGAACCAATGAGAAAATGTTTACGTGGGGGAACCAGCTCTGTATGAGATAATAATTATGTGTTCTCACATCAGTAGTAATAGATCTCAAGAAGAAAAGCTAGGCCATAAGAAGAAACGAATGTGGATTACCAGAGAAGTTAAGAAAGCAATTAGGGAAAGGAGAAGACCTACCAAGGGCTCAAGAATCAAGGAGAAAGAAATGAAAAAAAAAAAAGTACAACAATAAAGATAGCATTCAAAGAATTTGAAGAATGTCTTTGTATCGCCATAAGCTGTCAGCCCCTGTAACAGAACTTTTTAACTGATCCCTCAACACTGGTGAGGTGGTGGCAAATTGGAAAGTCGTTCCACTGGTTCCACTCCACAAGACAGGAACTAGAGCAGAGATCCAGATAACTACAAAACTGGTAGCAAGTAAAACCATATAGAAAACTCTGAGGGAAAGAAGTGGAGACCAACAATGAATGCCAGCACAGACTTACAACCAACAGAATCTACAATCCAGTCTGATCAGTTTTATGCTATGTGGTAATGGAAATGGACATAGGACACCAGGAGAAATGTGCCATAACTTGACATAAAATCTTTGACTGTTTCCACAAACAGCTAACTGGTAGAATATGAGCTGGGGGGCATGGAAAAGATACTGAAGTAGACCATGATATGGCTATATCAAAAGAAGCAAAGCATAATGCAGAAGGGATACATTATCACTAGAACGAAAATAGGCTAGGAGAGTCATACAGGGTCATTCCTTGGACTAGCAGTCTTTGAGACCTCTGTGATGTATAACAACAGAAGTACTGATGGCATGATTAAACTACTCATGGATATTAAATACAGAACATAATGTCAGATAGGGGTGTTGCTTACAGATGTACCTCTGTAAAATAGATGAGTGGGTTGAAAAGGGCAGTTGTGATCCTGTGCTGCATAGTGTAAAGGGTTATACCTAGGGAACAAGATCCCAAAAAATGAGTATAGATGGGAACGTGACTAAATATGTATCATCAAGCAAATATGCCTTTGGGTCCAGATTGAGAAAGCTGTGGCAACAGCGGATAAGATTCTGGGATACATCCAGAGGGGAACTGATTTAAGAATTATAGAGTTAACCTCATGACTGTATAGGTCATCAGCCTGACTGCAACTGAAATGCTGTGCAAAATTCTGCTTTCCTTTCAGGGAAAAGGAAATAAAATGAGTTAGGAGGCACAAAGGAATGTCACAGCAATGGTGAGTAGAATGGAGGTGAAGTACAGACATTTTGCTGCAACAGAGGAGCTGGACATTCTATATTTGCATAAAATAGTAAGAGGTCAGGATGGGAGAGATAGCAAAAGAAAAAGGATGGGTGTGGGGTGGGGCAGAGGAGGTGGCAGAACTATAACCTGGAGAGCACCAGCTTCAGTCTTGACATAAGGAAAACCACTACATCCAAAAGGTAGTGGATGAATGGAACATGCTGTCGAGGAAGTTTGTAGATTGTAGATCCACTTAAGCTTTCAACAGCACCATGGATAATTGACAAGAGTCGACAAGGGGCTGAGGGGTGTAGCTATATCGTGTTGTCTGCTTTAAAAAGATGGCTGCACATGGGATAAATTAGTGTGCCCCCATAGTGTTATCAAGAGTACATAGGATAAATTAGTGTGCCCCCATAGTGTTATCAAGATTCTTTTCATACAAGAATCTATGGAGAAGCCGGAGACAAGATGATAGCTCCTACTGATGTAGTATCAGGAAAGAAGCAAGTCAGTGGCAAGGACCTAGAGGGTCTAGAAGAAAGACTTCTTCCATTCAAGTTCAAAGTGAAATTCAGATGCACTAAACACCATTACAATTTGAAAAAAAAACTATACAAAAAGATACATTGACAAAAATCAAAGGAAATATTGAAATTAAGCAAGTGCTAAATACAACTGTAAAGAAAATAATAAAATGTATGGCTAAAATTGTATACCATGCTGCAGCAGACACATAAAAACCCATAAGGACAACTAAGAAATTATAATAAGAGCAAAACATACAAGAGCAAGTTAAGACTCATCAAGGTTAAAATCTAGATTAAACAAATGATTTTATGGAGTCTTTTAAAAGCAGCTTGTATGTGGATTCCCTTAGTCATCGAGGAAGGATGTCCCAGATTTCAGGAGCCTGATGACAAATGACTCAAATATCGGTAGTTTCCAGATGCACCCTAGAATTCTCCAACAGCCCTATAACAAGGATGCCCATAACATGACCAATAGCTCCTTAAGATATAAAGAATGCACATCACATAGGAATAAGTAAACTAATAGTAAGACCTTAAACATAATATGAAACTGACAAGGTAGCCAGTGCAGACTCCACAAAACAGGTACATTGAGAAAATAAAAGAAGTAGCTGTAAGTCACAGAGCTACAGAATTCTGAAATAGCCACAAATAGTTGAGCTCCCTGGTAAAGGGAGTTATAATAATCAAGACACAAAGACACCAAGGTATGTATAACCACTGAAAGATCTTCAGGAGAAAGCCAGTGCTTAACATGAGAGATGTTACTAAATAAAAACAAGATATTTTCACAATGGATAGCACCTGGTTCCTAAGTGTCAGTCAGTCAATGAAAAATCATGGCACAATTTGTATCCTTCTAGGTAAATCTAGTTATCAACATCATACATCTGAATAAGATTAAGGGTTTGGCAATTAGAATCCCTCAAGGTGGTATGAACAGGGGTGGCAACAGTCTTGGCCACGTTAAACCACTGGTGATTCAGTCATCCAGTTATGGATGCATTCCAGATCCTTACCTAATGAATCTACAGCAGAAAATGTATCCTAGGAGAAAGAGGTAGAGCTGAGTATTACGGTTGTAACAATGTCACTGAAGACCTTTCTCTGTGATAACCTCAGCTAGTGGCAACATATACACAGAGAGGAGTAAAGGTTCTAATATACAGTCATAAGTAACTCCATATGCAGTAGGATATACTGATGATGGCTTTATTCTTCAAATAGTCTGATAGCTACATTCTCCCAGGTAGGAGCAAACCACTTAAGGACAGCACCCCTACCTTCTCGCTAGGATCAGAAAGAAGAATACTATAATCTACCATGTCAGATGGTAAACAATGATCAAGGAGGGCCACAACAGAGTACAATAATTAAGCCCTCATCTTTAGGAAGTCGTACAGGATCTCAGGAAGGGCTGTTTTAGTATTACAGCAGGGAAAGAAACTGACTAGAATGGATCATGAATACAGTATTCCTTAAGTATGGATTCAAGCTGCACACCAACATTCCTCTTAATAACCTCACCAATAAATGGAATGCTTGAGATGCTGCGATCATTTTCTAGGTTGTTGGGAAATAAGTTATTGGTGTGACAATGACTCCTTCAAAACAGATAGAAAAAAACCTCAGTTTGGCAAATCACCTGCTCAAGCTTAACAAGGCAGGTAGAAATGAGTCCTGTTGGGTCTCCACCCATCCTTTCTTTTTAGGCAGATTCACTCATCCCGCTCCCTTATTATTTTATAGAAGGTCCAGATGCACCCGTTCTCTTTTCTTCCCTTCTAGGATGAGAAGCTCTGGTTGGTTCCATGTGTTTCTTTGTCCTTCTCCAATCTCACCACCATTCTTCTGACATTCCGTTACATCCTCTCAGCTGGTTTTATTGTCTATTCCCTGAAAGGTCAGTTGAATCCTGCACAATATTTCATCTGCAGCCTCACTAATAACCTGAGGTTCCCAATGTATGTTCAACAGATGTAAATGTGATCCTTTGAACAGCAAATGTTTAAGTGTGATTACAAAGAAATACATACTAACTCTAAAACTGCTACATCTTGAAGTATTTTCTCTTCTACGGGGTGCAGTGATCTCTGAGTTTGTATAGCTAGGTAGTGGAGAGGGGGTAATAAAATATGTTTTTTATGTTCATCAGCAAGTTTCACACTCCAGGGCAGAGACAAAAGTTTAAATTGTAGCATTAAAAATCTTCTTTATTCAAAGCAAACCAACGACAGCCTGTAGCACAGGCTGTCGTTGGAACACTAATTGAACTTTGTCTCTATAAAATTTTACTTGTTTTTGTTACTTTATCCACGCTTTTGAAGTTTCACACTCCCCCATTATGTTCCAGGGATGGCACTTATTTTTTGGAACTGTTGGACTTGTACTGAAATTCTGATATAGCACCAGTGATCTGTACTGGTATTTTAATATAAAGTTTTTGGCTTTAGTGGCACAGGTAATACAAGCAGCAGATGAAAGGGATCTGTTGGATATGACAGGGAGCTATCTGATATGACTAACATAGAGTAGTAAACATGAAGCTTGTTGGTACAGGAGCAAGAATGTGTAGCCATAGGGTGTGATACTGAATACTCCATTCATCTTCTCATGGTAAACTTTATGTTAACAAAGTAATCTGCAAAATTACATGTGAGTGGTGCTTGCTTTGTTTAATCAGTACCAGTACTACACTCTGGGCCTGGAGAAGAGCTGTGTATTCTATAATGAGCAGGACGGTGGTATGTCATTGTATAAAGTGAAGTAAAATGTATCTACACAGATACAAATCCTGACTTCAGTTCTGCATTTCACAAAGGGTTACTTATATCTTTGTAAGAGAAGTTCATTTTTATTAAAAAAAACAGCAAGAAATAAAATACCAAGTTGAATTGCTTGAATATAACTATTGTATCTGAAATCAAAGCATAAATATAGCACCTTGCATGTTTTAATGCCTGGTTGTCAGTGCCAGCTTAAACCTTGTGTAACAATTTTGTAGTTGTGGACTATAATTATATCCGTCTTTGGTATAGCTAGGTATGTACTGATTATCTGTCCTTAATGTTTTCTGCTGAGCTGACAAATCCCCACTAATCAGTTATTAGCTGAAATTACAGTGCCTGCTTGTTCCAGTAATTCGGGGAAAGCTCATTTAAAAAGAATCTTTATTAAATAAACCATCAAGTATTCCATCAACATTTCAGAGTGGGCTGCATTGTACTAAGATAGCTTGAGCTGCTAGTGAAAGCTTCTAATGACAAAAGACCTTTAGAGCTTTGCTAACAATGGCCATTGTAATCAAGACACCTATGTTAAAAGCTCTCTCTGCGTATCTGTATTTTATATGTCACTGCATGGTTCTTCAGTCTGATCTATATTTTCTGCTACTTAGTGTTTTATTAAATGTTATTTAGAATAATGCAGCCTTCACTGTTTGAATCTGCTATTTTATGTGTGTAGCCTTTTTTCTATTGCTCTATCTGTTTACGTATTTCAACCTTCTTCAACTGAATCCATGTTATTTATATACCTGTGACCTTTTTATGCTGTCTTAAGTCAATAATAAGACCTTAGATCCAATATATGGTTATTACATTTTTTTCTATTCTGGTATTGTTTGCTCTGCCTTGCTTTTCCTTAATTCTGCATTGTCTGTAGTTCTCTACAGAAGTATTTCTGAAAATAATGTAAAAGGAATTACAAAATGGCCAAGGAGATTGCCATCTTTGTTGTGCAAAATGTCTGATTTTCATGAATATATCCTATTGTAATTCATGAAAAAATACACTGATAACCTATTAAAAGAAGCAGCAATACTTAACAAGTAAAAGTAACACTCATCTTTTCCCTCACTTAGTAACAGTTTAATTAAGCATTTCCTTCATAGTAAACAATAACATTGAAAACAAGTGGAAACCTGCTTTTTTTGATATGAAAGTACCTTGAAGTTTGTCATAAAAATGAAAATTTAAATTTAAACTAAGTAAAACACCATTTGATCATTTGGTAACACACTGCTATCTTTACATCACAAGAAGTATATATATGAGCCCCTATCAGAAACTCGATGTTTTCAGAAACTCGAAATTGATGTGGTTGAGACCAAATAATCGATTTAACAAAAACTTGAAACTTTTGTCTAGAGATTGTAGTAAAGTGAGGATCAGGGAATTTACCCTTTTCCCCACTGTAGTGTGATCTTAGAATTGGTATATATGGAATGTATGGGGTGTGATGGGGGGTGCAGGGCAGCTGTGCCCCCTGAAGAAATATAGAAGAAAAGTAGATTTTTGTTGTTTTCTGAAGTTCAAGGCAAATGCTGACCGCTATTATGCATGCACTGATCAACAATTTTGGCACATGCAAAACTCCACAAAAAATAACATTGTTTTTTGCAGGGGGACAAGCACCCCTGCACCCTCCACTCCCTGCCAATTATATATATAAATATATATATATATATATATATATATATATATATATATATATATATATATATATATATATATGTATATATATATATATATATATGTATATATATATATATATATATATGTATATATATATATATATATTTATATATATATATATATATATATATATCATGGAAAGGGCATTTTTCCTTACCCCAGGAATTGCAAATATGTCAATCATCTGTTTAGCTGATACGGTTTTGACCCATTTACACACACATACACACACACACACACACACACACACACACACACACACACATATATATATATATATATATATATATATATATATATATATATATATATATATATATATATATATATATACTCCATGTAACATTCAGTATGACAAGAGCATGGCGATCACCACAGACTGTCCATTGGTAACAAATCCATGACCAGCCTCTCATGAGGGGTACCACAAGCCTTACATATTGTTTGGCATACTGTTTAAAACAAAGGCTCTACGTGTACAGCCATACAATGTATACATTTACATTTTATATTTCTAGTTCTTTTTTCACCATGCTTGACAACAACTAAGCCTGTGCCTATCAATCGTGAAGCCATTCTTCACCACTAGTGCATCCTCAGTTTAAGGGTGAGAGATAATTGGAGGTGTTGTTATACAGGCAGACATGGAGCTGTTTTTTGCTCTCACTAGCATCACTGCAGCAAGAGTATTTTTAAGTATGATCCTAATGTCTACCATTGGTAGCTGATCTGAGCACCCTTGTCACTGTGGGGCATCAAACTCCCTCCCCAAGCATGTTTGTGCTTTTATACACACCCTTATGAGGGCTACCATCATTAGCCTGGGAAGGACAAGCCAAGGTCCCCAGTCCTGATCATTTCAGTGCCACACAGGCCTTCCCTTACATAGTGGAGTTTGGCTAACCAGAAGCCACGTCTCCTTCTTCCCAGGATGGGTAAGTCAGCATCAGCCACCTGTTCTTATCCTCCCCTATGTGGCTGTCCCTGTGCTTGTCCTCCATTTAAACTCAGGCCATCTAAGTCACATTTAAGGCTTTATTCCTCTATACCACAGTGCCAGGCACTATACAGTTGCACTTTTAATAAAGGTACAGAGACAGGCTTGTAAGACAAAACTAATGAAGCATGACAAAAAGGTATTGAATGTAATATGTATTTATAAAGTAATTGTTCTAGAAGCGGGCATTCTCCAGATAAAATTGTGCAAGGAAGCCGACTGCAGTGGATGGTTCAACCCAGGCCCCTACAATAATTGCCAAGGGGTGAGGAGAAAGAAACATGTTTAAGCAATTCATTTAAACAGTACTAGATTCTAGTGCCTATTATTTCAATCAGAAAGGAATCCCACAAAGCTAGAGCTATTTTACAAAAATGCACATTCTCTTATGGTAATTAACCAAATGCTAATTCCATAAAAACAAGAAGATGCTGGTGTTGTACTGTAGCTGAGTGAGGTCTTGAAGCAGTAATGAGTTTAACTCTAAGAGAGAAACACATACCCACATTAATCAATGTAAACATCATAATGCAAAGAAGTGATGTTTAGCCTGTTAGCTTTTTGGCAGTTCAGACAGTGCCATCCTTTAGGAAAAGGAGTCATAGTTAATCCATGTGCTTATTAAATGAAAGAGCATAGTCTAATTAAAAAAAAGTACTTGTGGGAAGTGACTTGTGTGATAGCATGACTTTGGGAATTTAAGAATAGCCTTGGGACATGATTATTTTACCTTTAATGAGTTCTGAATACCAAAGAGTAGGATTTATTGGAGCTGATGGTAAGCTTGATCTGTTCAATCCAATAGCAGACCTTTAAAAGGTCATTTTTGCAGATCTCTTTTTACTTCTGTTCTATATTTTCACATTTCAACACAATCAAATCATCTACATACAGGTGGCCACTAGTCTGGTAATGCAGAGCCTAAGATTTTTAATAAAGTGAAATAACTGAATAATACCTAATACAAAGCTTTGTAGAATTTCTGAAGAAATATGTCCAGTACTACCAAAAGAGACTTAAAGTGTTCTGTTCTCGTGGTAATTGGAGAAGTAACTTAAGGGCCTTGTGCAAAATGTAATTTCACTAATTTGACAATGAGAAAAGAGTGATCCACTGGATTAGAAACCCTTTAATAACAATGAACAGGGTAGCTACCAGTAAACTCTAAACTATTTTAGAGTAAAGGTAGTTAGTAATAAAAGGTTCTATAACTACTTCTAACCCGGCACTGTTTGTGATTAAGTAGAATGAATTTTTTTTTTAGTGAAGCTAAAAACCTAAAGACTAATTATCTTTTTCATAATCTTTGCACTCACTATATATTAAAAATGATATGGAAGTCGAGGGTGACTGACAGAGTGATGGATGTTAGTAAGGGAACGATCGGACATCTTTTCTGGCAGGAATGAAGTACATCAGAAGGTGAGTAATAGGTAAAAACAGATGCAAGCAGTTTAGCATTGTAAACTGTATTTATTTTTCTTTATCCTTTTTCAATCAGGTTAGTCCCACTAGGCTAGTAACCTATTTTCAGGGTAGATCTGTTAAGGTATTTATACGACTAGGGGAAATTTGGCCAGGCTATCGGGGAACTTTTCCTACTCTTTTCATCAAGTACTGTGGGATCTTTTACATCCACCTAAGCTACCACCAACTCAGGCAAATAATAGAGTCTTGGTGTAATGTCTCATCCACAGGACAACACACTCAAGAGTGCAGTGCCCCCCCCCCCATACTGCACTTCATTGTCAGCATTTGTTTATTTATTTTATTTATATTTATTTACCAGGGTAGTGCACTGATCTATACTGACCAATTTCAGGCTCAGCCTGGAAAAAATACAAAACATTTCATAAACAAAAAATAGAGAAATGTAAGCAATAACAGAATAGTTCAGACTGTGGATATGCATCCTAGCATTCAATCTACTGGTTGTTGTCTGTTGTGCCAAAGGCATGTGTGCTATGTGCTTTGCCACGCCACTGGCACTGATGAAAGAAATACATATCTTGAGGGATGCAGAAAGTAGTTCCCCTGAAGAAAAGGATTCACAATCATAAAGATCAGCGAACATCTCCACAATCTAAGGCAGTTTGTTAAAGTAAAGTTCTTGGAGTGCATTGAATGTTGAGTATAGTGTAATGAGTGCTGATCATAGTTTGATGAGTACTGATTGTAGTGTGAGGAGTATAGCATAAAGAGTTAACGAATGCTAGTGCAGTGTAATGTAATGATAAATAATTACAGTATAATAAGTGCTGCGTGTAATGTAATAAATCCTGTGCATTAGTGTAATGTCTGCTGAGTATAGTATAATGAGTGCTGAGAGCTGTGTGATGAGTACTGAGTATAGTGCAATGAGTACCGTGTGTGCTGTAATATGAACTAAGTGCAACGTAGTTAATTCTGTGTATGGTGTAATGAGTGCTGAGACTAGTGTAATGACTAGTGAGTGTAGATTAACCAATGCTAAGCAAGGTATAATGAGTGCTGAGTGCAGTGTAATGAATGCTGACTGTGGTATGATGAGTATGTAATACATTGTAATGAGTCCTGAGTGCAGTGTAAAGAGTACTGAGTGCAGTATAAGTAGTGCAGAGTACAGTATAATGAGTGTTGAGTGTAATGCAATGAGTGCTGAGTGTAGGATAGTGTAATGAGTGCTGAATATAGTGCATTGAGTACTGAGTATTTTGTAATGAGTACTGAGTAGAGAGTAATACATTCTTTGAATAGTGTACTGAGTGCTATGTGTAGAGTGATGAGTTTTGAGTGTAGTGTTTTTGAATACTAGTGCAGTGTAATGAGTACTGATTGTAGTGTAATAAATTCTGTGTATAGTGTAATGAATACTGAGTATAGTGTAATAAGTGCTAAGCATAGTATAGCGAGTGATGAGTGCAGTGCAAAGAGTACTGTGTGCAGTGTACAATGAGTAGGGTATGTAGTGCAATGAGGACTCATTGTTATAAGCACTAAGTGCAATGAACACTGAGTGTAGTGTGGTGAAAACCAACTGTAGTGTAATGAGTGAGAAATGTATTGCAATGAGTGCTGAATACAGAATAATGAGTTCTGAGTATAGTGTAAAGCATATTGAATGTAGTAAAATAAATGTAGCATGTAGTGCTATAAGTATTGAGTGCAGTTTGTTGAGTGCTGGAATGCAGTGTAATGAGTGCTGAGTACAGTATAATGAGTTCTGCATATAGTGTAATGAATGCTGAGTGTAGTTTAATAAGTGCTGAGTACAGTGTTATGAATGATGAGTATAGTATGATGAGTACTGAATACAGTGTAATTAGTGCTGAGTGAAGTGTAAGTGCAAAGTACAGTGTAACTAGTGCTAAGTATAATACAATGAGCACTGAATATAGTGTAATGAGTACCGAGTGTAGTATAATAAGTACTGAGTACAATGTAACAAGTGTTGAGTATAGTATGAAGAGTACTGAATGAAGTGTAATGAGTGCTGAGTGTAGTCTAACAAGTGCTGGGTACACTGTAACAAATATTGAGTATAGTATGATGTGTACTGAATGTAGTGTAATGAGTCCCAATTGATGTGCTTAGTATAGTGTAATGAGTGCTGAGTATAATACAATGAGTAGTGAATGTATTGTAATGAGTGTTGTGTTCAGTATTATTATGTGCTGAGTAAAATACAGTGAGCACTGAATGTAGTGTAATGAGTACTGAGTGTACTATAATAAGTGCTGAGTATAGTGTAACATGTATTAAGTATAGTTCGATGAGTACTGAATGTAGTGTAATGAGTGCTGAGTGAAGTATAAGTGCTGAGTACAGTGCAATGAGTGCTACGTATAGTAAGATGAGTACAGAATGTAGTGTAATGAGTGCTGAGTGTAGTATAATAAGTGCTGAATACAGTGTAATGAGTACTGAGTACAGTACAGTGAGTAATGAATGTAGTGTGATGAATGCCAAATGTAGTGTAAGTGCTGAGTACAGTGTAACAAGTTGTGAGTATAACACAATGAGTCCTGAATGTAGAGTAATGAGTGCTGTGTGTAGTATTATTATGTGCTGAGTATAGTGTAATGAGTGCTGAGTATAGTACATTTAGTATTGAATGTAGTGTAATGAGTGCTGAGTGTAGTATAATAAGTGCTGAATACAGTGTAATGAGTACTGAGTACAGTACAGTACAGTGAGTACTGAATGTAGTGTGATGTGTGCTGTGTGTAGTATTATTAAGTGCTGAGTATAGTGTAATGAGTGCTGAGTATAGTACAATAAGTACTGAATGTAGTGTAATGAGTCCTGAGTGAAGTGCTGAGTACGGTGTAACAAGTGATGAGTATAATACAATGAGTACTGAATGTAGTGTAATGAGTGCTGAGTGTAGTATAATAAGTGCTGAATACAGTGTAATGAGTACTGAGTACAGTACAGTACAGTGAGTACTGAATGTAGTGTGATGAATGCCAAATGTAGTGTAAGTGCTGAGTACAGTGTAACAAGTTGTGAGTATAACACAATGAGTACTGAATGTAGTGTAATGAGTGCTGTTTGTAGTATTATTACGTGCTGAGTATAGTGTAATGAGTGCTGAGTATAGTACAATTAGTACTGAATGTAGTGCAATGAGTTCTGTGTGATGTGCTGAGTACAGTGGAATGAGTGCTGAGTACATTGTAATGAGTGCTGAGTATAATAAGAGTACTGAATGTATTGTAATGATTGCAGAAAGTAGTATTATTAAGCATTAAATACAGTGTATCTAGTGCTGAGTATAGTACGATAAGTACTGAATGTAGTGTAATGAGTCCTGAGTGAAGTGCTGAGTACGGTGTAACAAGTGATGAGTATAATACAATGAGTACTGAATGTAGTGTGATGAGTGATGCGTGTAGTATAATAAGTGTTGAGTGCAGTGTAATGAGTGTTGAGTATAGTACAGTGACGACCAACTGCAGTGTTGTGAGTGATGAGTGTAGTGTAATATAGAGATCATCAGTTTCCTTTTGTGAAGGAGTATTTGATGCTGGGTTGAAGGAAGGCTGGAAGTGTGAGAGGTATAGAAATGCCATAAGCCTTTTTAATTCAGCCCAGTATGTTTTTGCTTGCCTGCGAAGAGGCATTGTATTACAAATTGGCAGGATGATTGGTGAGTTTTGCAGAAATTATAGTGGAATATCTTAGAAAATACAAGAGCAGATGGTTGTCTGATTGGCTGACAAGCACTTACAAATCCAAGTCCTGTTCGATTTTATTTGTTTGGAAAGACAAGGATAGCTAAGACTTCTAATTCTGTACTTTGTTTCTGGAAATACATCAGTCCATCCACAACCCCTTGTTCCCACTTTTACACATGAGGTTTGGGTGTCATTTCAACAGCGACAATCATCTAAGGCCAATGTTCACACTGCTGGGTGGCTAGCCCTGCCACTGTTGTGCTAGTCCATAAACAGGAATATACAGGATATAATTAGTTGTGTGCTTTTAGTAAATCCTGATTAGAAAAAATGGAGCTCCCATCTGTGGAATCCAGGTCCTACAGTAGCCTAGGCTTTTCAGTAGGTGACATGGGTGGGGGTGGGGGGGCAGTGACTGGTACTGGACTCACTTTGGCTTTTCTAAATACTAATAAGAAAAAATGGACAATAATCACTTATGGCATTTGGCAGTATATAAAATCTCTGTCTAGTTTGTCTGAGGAAAAGATTTCCAGAAGGGTGTCACTTCCATAAAAGAGAATGGGTCGAGTAGATGAAGACCACCTGAGTGAAGATATAAAGTTTAGAATTCCAAGAAGGCAGGCAGGAGTCCACAGATGATTGAAACTATAGTCATCCATTAATATAAAGTTAGTTTTTGGTATTCTGGTCTGTAGGTTAACAGCTTTTCAAAAGAATGAATGATAGAAGGGGTAGGGGGCTGATGCATGCACAGTAGATGTGGAGCTTACCCATAAATATCTGACAGACTACTCATACCAAAGCAGAAGGGTCAGGCCTGGTACTACCCCATGCTTTGCACCCCTCCCACCATCATTTTTGAAACATGGTAGTTGTGATAAGTAAGGGGAAGCAGAGGGTGTTCTGATTTTCAGATTCAGATTCAGAAAGAGTCAAGTCATCTGGCTGCTCAATATATAAAACTGAATCCAGTATATGAAGCTAGCTGATAGTGGTTAAATTAATCAATTAGCAATTAGGATATACAGAGGAATAAGAAACAGAAAAGTTAGGGAGGAAGCTATGAAATGTCCTGATTAAGCTTAACATCACCAGATTCAGTCATTCTAAGGGCTGCTTACTATGATAATAAGTTTGTTTTAAGACAGAAATTACCAGATATATTAAAATTATTTAAGGTAGAGCATTAGTCCTTGTTGGCAAGGCAACATGCATACATGTAGACTAAAAGATTTAAAATGCAATTAACATGGCAAACAATGGGATGCTTCACATATACATTCAATGACATCAGCCGAGGCATCTTATCCTAATGCTATAGTCTAGGAAAAGTTCTTCAGACAAGAACATGAAAGCAATAAAAAGTCCTGAGAACAACAAATGCTGATGAGCCAAAGGCATTCTAACTTTTGTGATGGCAACAATGACATTGAAAAAAGAATCTCAAAACACTGGAATAAAATAAAATGTGCACGAAAGGAATAAGAACAGCAGACTAGAAGTTAAAACACATCTGACATGCTAAACTAACCCTAGAGAGTAGCATCGACAAACCAGATACTATACAGCAGTATTACAGTAACTATGAAGAAGACTCAGCTCAGTAAGGCCTATTGTGGGTAGATAAACAGCTTGGTAAAGGGTTAGAATTGTGCTGGAGTCTGTAGGTGAATGCTTACAGTGTAAAGGAATGGAATGTGAAAACTGGACAGACTGCACATGTGAGATGAAGGGCACGAAAAGCAGGAGGGCATAAGTGACAAGAAATAAGGAGGGCGCACTAACAGTAACACACAGTGATAGCGGCATTTAATAAACTCTAGCCAAACTCTTGGAAGGTGCATGACAGAGGGTCTGATCTAGCAGTGTGGCAGACCTCTCAACTGTCCCTATTTTGGAGAAACATTCCTATTTTCAGGCCTGACTTAGGAGGTCTCTGTTTTTGGAGGTATGTCCCAATTTTCAAGCTTGATTTACCCTTTACACAATATTATGTATTCCCACCATCACACGTGATTTTTAAAGCTGTCCATTAAACATAAAAACACACTGCCTGACCAACATACTACTGGCAACAATAATTTAAAGAAAGAAAACACACATCTTAATAACCTACTTTTTCGGAAGCAAAAATAAATTACCTTGTGTGGTAGAATTTCTCTCTCTGCCCTTGCTAGCCATTTTAAGCCTAGCCAGTTTCCCTTCTGGTGCTTGAGTTAATATATTGAATTTGCTGTTAGATCCGCCTTACCCATCTCATGGTTGAAAATGATATACTACCACTAGAAAGAATAACTGGGATCATACCATAGATAATTTGAGAGGACCCATGCATGTGATAACGCATTTAGGTGCTGCCTCTGTCCATTAGTAGCACAGGGGGCAGTCCTGGGGTAAAGTTTCTGTTTCCCAACCATATATCCAAGCTGTGCTTGAATATGGACAGGGAAGAGCTTTGTTTTACAAGGGTGGGGAGTATGTCCCAGAGCAATGTTATCCTTTGTGAGAAAAACCTGTCCCTCCAAACCATTCTGTTGATGTTGCAGAAGAGGTTTAGATCCCTAAACCAAGTATTTCTGATGTCATTTGATTTGTTGATGTGCAGTAAATCCATCAATATTGTGACAGAGAATGACTTGTATGCCATACATAGGTTACCTAGTAGCAGTCTGTAGATAACTGACTTTAGTGATTGGGCTTTGAGTTGGTCCATTTAGGACATATACTTTAGGAACTGTATGCTTTAACTAAGGTATTTCTGTGGGCATTCCAGTTTTTGCATATGTCTGGACAGATGCATAACAAAGGTGCATTATACTCAGTGATTGGCCTAATGAGGGCTGAGTAAAGGGGGACAATGACATCCCTAGATCTAGACACAATCCCTTTCTTTATAAGCTGTGTAATATAGAAGGACTTCCTTATGACAATGGACACATGTTGGTCAAAAGTTAGGTCACTGTCCTCATAAGTATTCAAAGCCTGAACAACTGGATCAACTCTTAGGGGCGTATTGTCAATATAGTAGATCCCTAGGGTAGATGACTTCCTAAAGAATACAATAATGCACTTTTGGCATTTAGTTTCAGTTCAACCTCCACGAAAAACACTCCATTCAAATCTCAGCTCTGCACCAATTTTTTTTTAAATTTTAGCAATCCTCCTACTGTGGATGAAAGAAGTAGGTTCAGGACTGCAATCTGCTCACTTCATTAGATCCCTTGTGGAAATGGCCTGAGCTGTGCTTTGGGTTACTTTACCTAATAACCACAGTCTCCATCTCTTTCCTTAGTCTGGCACCCTCTGCAAGGGAGCCCGCAGGATTTTTTGCAGGGGGGTGCAAACCCAAGCCCCGCCCATGCAGCCCCACCCCCTCGGTTGCCCCACCCACACAGCCCCCCCGCCCACACAGCCATTCCAGTGTCCTATTACGTGGCTATTTCTCCCCATTTGTCATAGACACTGTTCAAATCTCTCAGTGTGCATACTGTTTTATGCTTTACTTCTACAATGATTACAGATATCTGGATTTCATTTACAACTTTTATTTCAAATTTTATAGCACAAACACTGACAGACATTTACTAAACCTAAACAAAGCAATAGTCTTACAATGAAAACAGACTTAGCATTAAAACTTCTCTACCTTTGAAACCCACATTCACTGAAACAGCATTGAAACCCACATTCAACGAACATGCATCTGGCCAATGGCGGGGTAAGTTTACCTTTGGCCCGTTTCCAAATCATAGGCTCCTTGCACACATTTTTAGAAACATGCAAGAGTTCTTTGATTCACCTTCCTGACTTAATTATACTACATAATAATTGAATTATATCCCTTGTATAATACAGCACCACTTGTTAGAGTGTGTTTTAAAGTTATAGTTCTGAGCATCTTTCCTTTAAGCAATGAAACAAATCATATGAACCAATAATGACAGCCTGCCCAATTCAGAACATTTCAACCATAAAGGAACACTTAAACTTCTGTCATACAATCCACCAATATCAATCAGTATGCAGAATCTCTGCAGAAGTAAAAGTCATCTGAATAATTCCACATTAAAGAGATCTGAAACCAATGAAGAGGTTGTTGCTAGAAAAAAAACTTTATATTTCAGTGTTTCATTTACAAATTCAGTGCCTGTTGCCCTTGAAGAATAAATTGCATGTGCTACATTAAAATAAATGGCAAGTTGGTATATTGCAATAGGGAATGGGTGGCAGGCTGAAAAACAGGTTCATAGTTATTAGGTGTCTCATCCAAAGGAGGACATACTAAGAACTGCAGTACCATACCCCCTTAAAATACAAATGTACATGCTGTATGAATAGAACCTACAGCCCTTTGCATAAAGGCAAGTATGCTACCTGCTGTGCTAACACTGCTTTAAAATTCTATACCACAATAATGATACCATTTGCTAAACAAAACAGTTGCACCTAAATTTCACCTGTTAGAGCTAACTAGGGAATTTCTCTCTGACTCTGTCTCACACACACACACACACACACACACACACACACACACACACACACACACACACACACACACACCTCAACTTTAGTGCAAGAAATAAATAAATAGATTTTTTCAAAATTACAACTGTAAACTCTGTGTGACCATGGTGTGTGTGTTTTTGACAGAAAGGTATAAGGGAACTCATGGCTATGTATACAGATGAATCTCTCTGTACTGAAGTACTCCCTACCATGATGCTGCTTTAATAGTGTGTTTGCATTCAGAAACTTTTACAGTTTTTATACTGAATTTTATAGCTACATGAATTAGACAATAACCAATTTCCTTTTCAGAGCCTAAGCTAAAAAGTCCACTCCTTACAAGCACTGCTTCCCCTAGAAAATATCTATATATGCATCATCACAGAGACCTAGTTAAAGACCGATGACAGCACTCCTTTAATGCAGGATTTCAATACCTGCCACAAGTTCAGGCCTATCACCAGAGATGAAAAGGTGATGGTGTCTACATATTCTTAAAGAACATTTCATCTCCAGACTTGCTAGGTGAGATAATGATGTGGAATTCCTCTGCATCCAACTTTGCATTAACAAAACTCCTTACTGTGTCATACCTAACTATAGGTCCCCTCTATGTACCCCATCAGTCCATATCTCCTACCTAACTAATATGGTGTCCCTATGCATTAAGCCAACACAATTATTCTAGGAGACTTCAATCACATTTTCTTCCAAAACTGCCATTTTGAGGAAGGATTATTAGGGAGAACAACATTTTGAGCCAAAATTGGGGACAATGGAGAGGTTTGGATATTCCTAATTCTACAAAGCGATTTGCACATACCTCTCAACCTCTTAATGCAGGAAATCTGGACAAGGCTAAATATATTGGGGGAACATACAAACACTACTAAAAATTGCTCGTGTATAAACTTAAGAGTTGATAGAATAACAGGTCTTGCATTAGCATGCATTTTTCTGAAGGTTATGACGTCTGAAACTCAAATGTCTGTCATTTAGTGACTTCATTGTATGAGGAACAAACCAAAAATAAGAAGCAAATATCTATTCATTCTGCAAAGATATGGACAACTGAGAGGTATAGTTCAACAGGGGCTCTCTGAGTTTGCTACCCCCCCTCACAAAATCATGGTCGAATGGAGCCACCCCCTGCAGCCATTCCAATGTCCCATTCCTTGGTTATTTTGCCCCATTTACCATAAATACTGTAATGTGTATAGTGCTTTACTTTTGTGATGATTTAGATTTCATTTGAAAGTTTTATTTTACAGCACAAACTAATACATATCTGTTAAAGCAATGCAGTCTCACAATGAAAATAGACTTAACATTAAAACTTCTCTGCCCTTGAAACTCACATGCATTGAAACAGCATTGAAACCCACATTCAAAGAAAATACATTTTGCCAGTGGCAGATAAATATTAACTTTGGGCTGTCTTCAAAATCATAGGCCCCTTGAACATAACATACACATGCTCTTTGATACACCTTCCTGACTGTATTACATTATATTCCTTGTACAATACAGTACAGTTGTTAGAGGGCATTTTAAATTTATTGTTTTGAACATTTTTCCAGTAAACAATGAAACAAAATGCATACACCAATGACAGAACTGCCCAATTCAGAACATTTCCATCATAAAAAGTCTACTCAACCTTCTATAGTCCACCAGTGTCAGTAAAAAATATGCACAATCTCTGAAGTAGTAAAATTCACATTAAAGAAATTTGTAACTAATAAAGAGGTTGCTGCTAATAAACAACTTTATATGTCATTGTTTCATCTACAAATAAAGTGCCTGTTGCCCTTGAAGAATAAATTGCCTTTGTTGCATGCAACAAAAAAATGATAAGTTAGTAATACCGCAATAGGGAATGGATAGCAAACTGGTAAAAGGTTCATGGTTACTAGGTATCTTTGCCAAAAAGGACTGCAGCATCCACCCCCTTTACAACACAGTACAGTATCAGCAATGCATCTACCTACTGTGGGAGTAGAACCCACAGCTTTCAGCATCAAAAGCAAGTACACTATCTGTTGTGCTATTAACAATGCAAGCAGACTAAACATAAGCAGCACTAAACTTTTGCTCTCCTGTAGCTCTCAGGTCCTTATAACATTTACTCAACACTCAGCTGTATCTCTGAACTTTGCAGCACAAGAAATCTGGAAAAAGCCAAAATTTATTGGGGGGGGGGGACAAAAGGCCAAAAACCAGGGACACATTTTAAACATTGCTTGTATAATGTTGGAAAGTTGCTAGAATAAAATGCTGCATTACTACCATACATTTCACTGCCACGTCTTGAACGCAGGGGACCCTGTGCAAAACAGTCAGAGCAACATACCTCTATGTCAAATCAGCTGTTTTGTGAAAGAGAACGACTGAAACTTAAATGGCTACCATTTAGTGAATTCAGTTCTCACCATAGCACAACTGTCAACCTCTTAGCACAAAATAGCTGAACAAAGCCAATACTGGGTGAATACAACCCCCAAACATTCAGTGAATTCAGTTCTTACCATAGCTCTCAACCTTAGCACAAAACCTGGATGAAGCCAGTAATGGGGGGGGTACAGTCCTAAAGACAGGGATACATTTCAAGTATCCATCTTGTACACTTAGAAAATTGCTAGAATAAAAGCTTTTGTTACCATGCACTTTCTGAAGAATATGAAGTCTGATGATATTCAAATGTGTCATTTTTTTTTAACATTTGTTAACCAGGAAAGTCTGACTTGGGAAAAGTATTATTTTTAGCCTAATACTTGTTTGTTACAAGGTGATTTTAGGGGAAATGACATTTTAGGGATAATGGAAGCTACAACGTGGGTAAAATTAGCACCAAATTGGTCAGATTACACACACACACACACACACACACACACACACACACACAGACTATATCCTTGGGATCAGAATATGTGAATATTGTGGATGGATTCAGTGCATTGTTGGACAGCATTCTTTCATTTTTCTTGGTATTTTTTGAGACCCTTAAGTTTGTCCACTGCTGCCGTTTTTTGTAATAGTGCTCTTAAGTTCCTCACTGGCATTAATTTCCTTCTTTCATTATACAGTTTAACATGAGAGTTCCATCAGAAAGGTTTAGTCCAGAATTCATCCCTAGACTTAAGGCAGACTGGTACAGACTTTTCTATGCAGCTTTTCAGGGGGTACTAAAAACTGGAAGTGAATGCAGTACTCTCAGTTGGGTTAACTTGGAGGATTGCTGGGAAATTTTCCAAGATCTTTTCCAGGTCAAACCTAGTTCAGCTTACAGAAGTCCCTAAAAGAATGGTCTCATTTGGTGGCAGGGTACTACCACTAGGAGCTCATCACAGAATTTGTACCACCGGTGCTCAAATTTTTGCGTGAGTTACTTTCCCCTGGCCTCACTTATTCCTGTGTAAAGGTTCATCTTGTGATCATCTCAATATGTCTGGCCATGGATTCTCCTCTTTCTTTGTTGTTAAGCAGTTTTTGAAAGCAGTTTTGCAACTGAGATCTCTTTGTAAACAGGTTGCTCCTATTTAGGATCTCAGTTATCTGCTGGGGAAATTGATGAATCAACTTTTGAACCTGCTCATTACACTGATTTAAGGTTCTTGACTTGGAAAACTGTACTCATTGTACTGACATCTGCAATAAGAATATCTGAGTTTTAAGCTCTCATAATTTTCTATACCCCCTAGGGTATCTTTAAGGACAACCCCTCTAATTCATGCTCAAAGTGGTTTCAGAGTTTACTCTGAATCAAGTCTTCAAATTTCCAATTTTCTATCCTGTACAAAAAAAAAAAACGTAGGGAGAACAGATTCTGCACATTCCCCATATTCTGGGAATACATAGGTAGCTCAGGTACTATCTTCCGAGAACTAAAACCTTTTAGAAAAGCCAATGATCTATTTATTTTTTATCAAGAGACAAAAAGGGACACTGTGTGTCTAAGCAGACAAATTTAAGGTGGGTGTTCTACCCTATTGTTTTTGTTATTCCCACCTTGGAAACCCATTCCAGGAAGTATCAAAGTACATTCCACTACAGCCTTGTCTTCTTGACAGCATACTGGAAAGGTATGGACTCTAGATGTATACATGGTCTTCTGTGTATACATCTACAAAGCATTACAAACTGGATTTGTTTTCTAGGCTCATGTCTAACTTTGATAGCACCATTCTCCAGAGGCTCCTAGATCTATATCCATCATTCTGCAAGGATGGATAAGCTTTAGTGCTCATATATCCCTAAGGGCTACTGCAGCACTTGGAACATAGTATAGTTGTGTAAGTTACATGTATTCATACTTATTCCATAGAAAAGGTGCATTATTGCACAACCTGTATCATATTATTACATGTGCAAATGCACAATGTTTCCAAAAATACACAGGAAGAAGCTTTAAGACAGTTATCTGAATGCTTAACTACAAGTGATTATGTACATAAGTAACCAAATATGTTAGTAACATCAGCAGATGAATGGTAGATATAACTGCAATAAAAAACAGTTAAAAGGAGAAAAAACAGTAGCTGACAAATCGCTGGGATTCAGTACATCGGTACTTGGCTAATGAGAGAGAACCAACCAACCTGACTGACTTCTAAGAGTTTTGAAAGTGAGATACTAATAGGTGTGTCAGTGTGTGTAGTAAATTATAAGTCAAGTAGTAATGTTGGTGAAAGCAAGTTATGTATGAGGAAAAATATGGTAAAGTGTTAAAAGGGCAAAAAAGAAGGTAGAAAACTAAGAACAAAAACTGGATTGTGCAAATAAATGTCACCTCCCACTGGACCCCAGCATGGTTTCAAATGAGGTCACAAAACCCTTACTGCTATATACAATGTCACTGACAAAATATACATGGCTAAGGACTCTCTTCCTAATAAGCTCAGTAAAGTAAGATTCTGTTACTGCTAAATGGTTCAAAAACTACCTGGAAAGCAACCTTAACAATTCAGCCTTGCAGGTTTAAGAAAGATATTGGAATTTACATCAAAGATTTCCTAGAATATCTGTCTTAGGCCATATCCTGTTCTACTTACACATTAATGACATTAAGCCTACCCCCTGACCCCTTTTACAATTACCCATTATGCAGATAACATCATGTTTTCACAGATAGCACCCTCCACCAATCAAGTCCAGAAACACTAATACATTTGACTTAAACAAACTCTTTTTGCTATAAAATGAATCACCTTACTTTTAATACAACTACATTATGCCAGAAAGCGATGACAGATTTGTGTTTTTAACTATGGATGAGGAAATATGGTAGAAGACAGGTGGATACAGTGTTGAATACGTATTCTGTAACCATATCTCACACACACACACACACACACACACACACACACACACACACGCACACACTACTCACTCTGAAAGTGTGTCTCATCTTCCGCTCGTTTCCTCCCACTGTGAACCGGTCCCATCTTCCATCCATTTCAGTTTCAGTTCCCGCTCGTTTCCTCCCGCTTGTGAACCCAAAACCGTCCGTCCGTGAGAGTTCCCACTCGCAAACTTGAAAATATGCGCGCGATGATGTCAGCACGCCCGCGATCGGACTTCTTAAAGAAGAACGCATGATGTCAGCCCGGACTTCTTTCTTCTTAAAGAAGGAATGTCCTAAAAAAAAAAAAAAAAAAAAAACTTTTTTTTTAAATTATAACATTATTCAGCCGATTCCAGGGGGGTGCAAGTGCACCCCTTTGCACCTGCCTGCGGGCGCCCTTGACCCTCTGGGACTTGCTGGACACCTGGCCCTTTTCTTCCTTAATAACCCAGCACCAACCGCAGGTAGGGAGGCCAGGACAGCATCATTTTCAAACTCGCTTTACCCAGATCATTAATTGGAACATTAGACAAGATATTTCAGAGGCCTGAAAGAACATCTGAGATCATAGTAAAGGATTATCGCTCAGTTAAACATGCAAGAATGCGTTATACTATCATAACACAGTTTCAGATTTATAATTTATTCACCAACAGTTTCAATTTGCCAGATGAGTTTTTAAAATAAAATGTGCAAAAAATTCAGATAGGCAAAAAAAAAAAAATGAATGCAGGTGTAGTTTGATTCCAGCAATGGAGACTAAATCCATAGTTATGAGTAAATACATGCCACATTTCTGACAAAATACACAGAAGATAGAACTCCTACATAGCCTTATCTAGTAGTCAAAAGAAGTAAACATTGTCAAAGGATTTGAACAGAGGCCAATCAGAGAAGCACTCTGTTACAACTGCAGCAACAGACTGCAAGGGTTATAATATTTAGACAGAGAACTAGTAACCATGAAGTCTAGGAGATCATTAATTAGCCGAACCCAAATTCCCAAATTCCCAACTGTCCCAAAGCACTGTCTGGTTAAGTGACTCACTCAGGGTCACACAGTAGACAAAATAAGACTAAGGGAATCAAACCCTGTGTCACATGAAGTGGTTCCTTAATAGGTCATAGCCTTATCCTCTGTGCTGCCAGTGGTTTTAATGGTCTGACAAGCAAGTAATTATAAAGTACACAATGTGCTGGGGTTAAGTTAGAAAGGAAATATGGAGTCACTTCAAGTGCTGTATGAATTCACATGAGTGAGGTTAACTGATGATGCCTTAAAGGGTATTGAGCAGTCTGAACAAGCTATAGGGCATGAAGTGATAGGATGCTTTGGGATTTTGGTGATTACAAGACAAAGGAACAGCATAGAAGACAGAGTATATTACTGAATAACTTAAAACTGAATTTGTAAATCTGATAATAGAGCTTGTAAGGAAGAATTGATAAAGGGAAAGAATAAACAGGATGAGTGGCAAATACTTTTAGGGGCAAAATTAACTTACAGATTACACACTAGAAATATGTTTAATAGTGGCAGCATGAGTACGTGTGTGTGTGTGTGTTTGTGTGTGTGTGTGTGTGTGCGCATGTGTGTGCGTGTGTGTGTACTTGTGAGCATGTGAAACACATGCAGTTTTTCTAGTATTGTAAAGCTGAGTTTCATCAACTCATGGCTAATCATCAGAGAAACACCGTTCATTGAAAACGGTAGGTTGGCCTTTAAATAAGGCCAAGTGTAGAAGTCTTGCTTTTTGCACTGCATGAAATTTACATGCTGGTCTTTAATGAATCAGTCTGGAGTTAGGTGTTGCTGAAGCCCAGCTTGATCAAACCCTTGAGTCCATGTGTGTGTATGTGTGTGTGTGTGTGTGTGTCTGTGTGTCTGTGTGTGTCTGTGTGTGTCTGTGTGCGTGTGTGTGTGTGTGTGTGTGTGTGTGTGTGTGTGTGTGTGTGTGTGTGTGTGTGTGTGTGTGTGTGTGTATCTATGTGTACATATATTTGATGATGGCAGCCCAAATCACTTCTCTGTGTAAATAGTACAATCCTGAGGACAAAAGTTCAATTTTTTTGTGTTATTTGTATGGTCCACTGAACAGAATTAACTTATGCAGAATCAGCTTATGCACTATTCCTTTCAATGAAAAGCCAAGTAGGCCAGGCAATTTATTATCCTGCATTGTGATCTTAAACAGCTTAAAGCTCCTGTTTTAAAAACAGCCAAGATGGCCCTAGTTTGTGCCAGGTCTATAAATGTTGTTCTTCTTGTTTTCATTCATTTGTATAAGACAACAATTTTCAGTTCTCCAGTTTATAGATCTCCCTTATAGTAATTCTGACACTTCTGTTGAACTGCAGCCTGTACTGTACTGCTCTGTTCTTTTGAGCTTTTGCCATGTTGGGATGGTTGCTTGTATTCCAGTCAGGCCTGTTTCATTGTTGATTTATAACTTTCACATTCCTTGTTTTAATTTGGCTCACTTTACCTTTAGGGTATACATGCCTCTGTCTTAACTTGCCTTTGTGCTGTCCTTGCTTAATAAACATCATACAGAATATTTACTCAGAATATGTAGTTTTTCTCTGATTCCTTCTGAGCAAAGAATACAGGTGGGATAATTTAATCACTATAACAATAGATCTGAAACTGGGAGAGACAGAGATACCGCTCACACCTTTGTTCTGTTGTACATTAGTAGTCACTTGCCATTGTATAAATGAAGAATGGAGAATTACCTGACATCGTTGTTAGGTTTTCTAGTGAGAACTCTAATAAAACTAGTGTTCCTACCTCTCAAAACTAAGTTATAAAACAATCTGCATATGTTTCGAGGTAGATAGATGAGAAAGAATATAGCTAGGAAATAGTGAGAAGGTAGGTATACTAGTGTAACTTTGTAAGAACACTGACTTGATTCCTATGTGTTTCAAATTGACTGTTAAAATACGAACGTCTCTGTATTAAGTTGTTTGACCCAGTCAGTCACACCCATTTAAATTTTTCATTAGATGGAAGTTTGTATAACTTACCTAGAGGTTTTGTGACCTTCAGATTTATCTGCTAAGGGTAGTACATGGGGTGTGGGGGCAAGCCATCCCATGAATAGAGAGTGTGTGTGTGTGTGTGGGGGGGGCTTTGCCTCAAGTAAAACATTTTCATTGCATACCAGTTGACTGAATCAGGTTCTTCTAGTCATGGTCCCTCAGTAATTGATCAGATAAACCGTAACCTTTCTGCAAATGTACTATCTTTCTTTGAGAAGAAAGTTTGTAGTAGTGTAACATTTGGGCAGGATCCCACACTATGTGTTGTCTAGGAGAAGAAAATAAGTCACAACAACGTACTTTTACTCTATATTATGACAGCAGGAGACAGTTTGTCTAGCTAGTCAGCAAGTTTTGGTTCATTTAGTATGTGGAATTGCTTCCTCCAACCTGCTGTTCCCCAGCTATTTTCATTTCTCCTATGCCCTCCTGAACACCTCTGTGGATTCACAGACAACCAGTCCTTCAGACAGTCTGTTCTAAAGGTCCACGACTCTCTATATGAAGAAATGCTTTCTCAAATTTAGGTTGAAGTAAATAAGCTCAAACTGCATCTTATAGCCTCTCCTCTCCTTTCCTTTCTGTTCTAGTGTCCCAGTTCTAACTCTTTACTTTTCTCATATAGCATAATTTGCAGGGACTATGTTAAATGAACGAACAATCAAAATGTCGAGTACAACATACTCAACAACGTTTGATCGCTCGTTCATTTAATCGGACACTCCAAATGCCGAAATTTGGAGTTCCAAAATGTTTTGGCCTGCCATCCCAGTCAGTGTAGCGTGTGACGTAGACACGCTACACTGTTCGAAATGGCTACGTCACAGGCTGCTTAGTTTAATATACCAACTCTGAGATCGCTGTACATTGGGGAAAAGGCAATTTCCCGGTAATCGCTTGTTGCGCTTACCGGGAAATTGCCCTTTCCCCAATGTACAGCGATATCGGAGTTAGTATATTTAGTTGGCGGGGTGTGGAGGGTGAAGCCCCCTACTTTATTTTAAAAGTAGGTGTGTTAGTGTTTGAATGATGTGAGTGTATAGGGATTTGTATGTTTGGCTGTATGTGTGTGTTTTGTATGTTAATGTAGGGGAAGTGTGGGACAAACAAAATCTTTTGATTTTGTTTGTTTTGGGCTTTTAAGTTCAAGCTTTTGAACTTACGATCATAATGTTTTGAGTATACCCTGCTCACATAAATAAAGCAAAAACAACTACAGCTGAAGGGAGCAGCTCAAATGGTTTAAATGAAGCTTTTTTGTTAGAGAAACCGCTACCGACACGAGGGAGGTCTCGCAATCGCTTTTTTGGCAAGACAAGAACACACAGTGTGGACGACTAAAACAGAACTTGGAAAAGAAGAAAGAAGGTTTAGTTTTTAATATTTCCACTTTTCCTTTAAATGACTCACAGCTATCTCTTTTAAATAAAGGACTGAGTTTTGTCCAAGCTCAAAAAGTAGATTTATTTAATACAATAAAAGTACTTAAACTTTTTGGCAGGACATTAAACCTCAAGACTTTATTTCGCAATGAAACTTCTGCACTTAATGTTTTCAAGAAACCTAGTGTTTTTATACCTCCCAGTAACCCTGGTATTGACTTGTTTGTTGACATCTGTGAAAAGCAACTGAGGAATAAATTAACTGAAGGAAGTAATAATGTCTTTCACAATTTGTCTAGCTTTGAACAGCAAGCACTTGCAGACCCTACACACTTGAACAGTATTGAAATTCGTCCTGCCGACAAAGGCGGAGGGATTGTTATTCTAGATAGAGAAGTTTATGTTGATAATATGCAAACACACCTAAATAATGCTACTATTTACTGTGAGATTTCTCATACCTATGTGAAAGCTTTGATGGACAGGCTACAAGTACTATTGTTTTATCTGTTAATAACAGGAATTATCTCTGAGCAACTTTTTGAGTACTTTAAAACAGATTTTCCAGTAGTGCCGATAATTTATTGTTTGCCTAAAATCCATGAAGATTTAATGAACCCACCTATGCGGCCTATAGTATCTAGCCGTGGATGGGCGACTGAGCCACTATCGATTTATATTGAAAAAAAACTTGCATCCTATTTTAAATGAATGTACAACTGTTTTATTAGATACTAAGGAATTTTTAAATAACTTAAGTATACACCTTGAAGTGCTAGATGACCCATGTTGGCTAGTGACACTTGATATAGAGTCATTGTTCACAGTGATCCCCCATACATGAGGGATAGAAAATGTTAGAGAATTACTTGTCAGGAGAGGTACTGAAGGCAATAAGATAAGACCAATCTGTGCATTATTGGAGATAGTCCTAGAAAACAACATATTTATGTTTGGAGATAGTTATTTCATACAGAACGTTGGCGTGGCTATGGGCACAGCTTGTGCAAATAGCTACGCCAACTATCTCTGGTGCAGTGGGAAACTGATAACATCCTCACAGGAAATGTTTTTGCTAAATCTATTATTTGGTACAAACGCTTTGTGGATGATATTTTTTTTGCTGTGGCATGATGATGAGTTTCATCTTAAACAATTCTTGGAGTACATTAACACTATTACTCCATTCTTAAAATTTACCTTTAAGGATTCTGACAAAGAGATCGACTTATTAGATGTGAAAGTTAAAAGCGACACCCCTGAACTAATTTCTACTTCATTGTATAGGAAGCCTATCAGGAAAAATAAATTACATAACAGTAGTATGCATCCTGGTTTTACAAAAGCAAATGTTTTGAAAGGACAGATAGTTCATTGTATGCGGCTACACAATGATGATGCAACTTTATGTGAAGCACTGACTCTTCTTAAGCATGAATTTAGTGATAGGGGATACAAAATGAAAGATATTGAGAGGCAGATTGATTTAGCATGGAAAGAAAGGGAAGGGAAATGCCAGCCTTATTATAATGCTAGAAGAAAACTTGCAAATGTTTTACCCATGGAAAATGTGAATACTGTAATAACTTCAGGCACAGCAAGAAATGTAGAGAATAATATGCTGTGAGTACCACTGACTTTTGTGAGTAACATTAATATAGTTTGTGACATAGAAACAACTGGGATATCCTATCGAGTGTGAAAGAACTCGATGGAATAATAGGAGAAACACCATCCTTCTCCTTTAAACATAATAAGTCCCTTAAAAGACAATTATGCTACAAAAAACTAGATGAGCCAAAGTATGTAAAGTCTGATAGGATGGGCACGTTTGCCTGCAGGAGATGCACAGCGTGCCCATTCATTTTTGGTGGGGGACAGTATAAACACCCTATCAGAGGTTTCTCCATTGATACACACTTCTATGCTGACTGTCACACTGCAAATATAGTATACTTTAGTTTCTGCACAAAGTGTCCTGCCTATTATATAGGTAAAACGAATCGATTATTCAAGGACAGAATTTTAGAACATATGAGAGATATCAGAAACCAAAAAGAAAGCAATGCATTAGCAATGCATGTGATGCAAGAAGGGAGCACACACACTTTTAAGTTCCTGGTTCTCCATATTATCCTTAGAAATAAAAGAGGTGGAAATATTACTAACAATACTGAAGCTTTGGAACAAGAATGGATTATTAAGTTCCAAGCAGACAGACCACCTGGCCTAAACTCCAAGGTTTCTTTAAATCCATTTCTTAGAAACAAGCCTTGAAGCACTGATGCTCTAGTTATTTAGTATTTTTTATGCTTTTTTATATAGCTTTTAATATTGTAACTAGAAAATTTTAGAAATGTACCCCACATTCTATACAGCCTCTATGTGTTTTTATATGTGTTTTTAATATATATATATATATATATATATATATATATATATATATATATATATATATATATATATATATATATATATATATATATATATATATATATATATATATATGTATATTTTTATACCTTAAGTATTATTATTTGGTGTATTGATTTTAACATGGAATTGATTGGTTGACACCATGATGCATCACTATTTAAATGAGGTTTTAACTGCTATAATTTGTCTGATAAAGCAGAGAGGACTCTGCTCACATTTTTTTCTAAATAAAGAGATACGTGCCGTGTGTATCCAGCGACTTTTATTTTACTTATAAAAGACTGGTAGTTATGCTTCCTATCCCTACAGACTCTACACTGCAGAAAACAACCCAGTACTGTGTTGGTTTTTCCTACTGCTCTTTCCACTTGGGTCTAAAAATCCAGATAGATTCAATCTGTTAGGTATACACTCCATCATATTATAAACAATTATGTTGACCAGCAAATAGTACAAGAGAGAGACTTCAGTTGGCATAATGGTTAAGGTCTTTGCCTCCCATGCACACAGTCGAAGATTCAGTCTTGACTTCTGACCAATGCCTGCATGGCGTTTCATGTTCTCTCTGTGTCTCTGTAGGGTTTCACTCACCACCTCCCCCCAAAAAAACTGCTGAGTGTTTCCATCTCAAACTCACTCAAGAATGGAGTTGTGGGCATCAGCATGGACTCTAGATTAGGGGTCTCAAACATCCGGCCAGCAAAGTAGTTTTTCACGGCCCGCGTTCACATACTAGGGATCCAGCTGTGTGGTAGGGTTTTTTTTTTTCTGTACATCTTCTCCATATGTCCTGCATCTTCTCCGTACGTCCTGCATATATTCCATTACCATACTTGCCTAATAGATTGGAGATGTGATTGGAGGGTTGCAGTCAGGTGTTTTTTCCTCCTCCAATTGCATCTCCTTCTCAAATTAGGCACGTTTGTTCAATTGATTTCCATGTATTTCCAAGGAGTGGAATTGGCTTTTCGGGTGTTTTTGCATCTGATCATCTCCTTCCAGCAGACTGACCCTAAAATTGTCAGCAGAGTGTTCCTGAGGTAAGGTGCTGTAGTGATTGTAGTTGTTCTCTTCAGATCTTTGTTAAAATACAGAGAATCTGCTTGCAGCACAGGGCACCAAACGTGGATTGCTCTAAACAGTTAAGTCGGCATATTTGGTGCCTTGTGCTGCAAGCAGGTTCTGTGTATTTTAACAAAGATAGGGTGATTTTCGGGGGGTGATTTTCCCTAAATAGTTGTGCATTGATTTTTAGTAATAAGTATAGTGCTAATTTTTAATGAATGCCTGTATCTGTAGTGCTGTAAATCAGTGGGGATGTTGTGACTGTAGTGTGGTTCATAGTCCTTCAGTCTTTCCTAGTGATCCCCGAGGTTTTTTATTTTTAACGTTCTGAAAATATACATGCCTAGATTTAACGTTTGGCGCAGTCTTATAGATTAAGTTGATCGTACACCTATTCTCTGATTTGAAGCTTAGCAGGTGTTGTCTTTTTAGAATTGAATATTGACATGATATGTAGTTTTGATTACATTCTGTTTGTTGTAGCCATACATGTGTTGAAGTGGGATTTTGATTAAAAAATAAACAAATTAATGTTCTAGTTTATGAACGAATGAGCAGTAATGTCAGGTTTTGAATTTTAAGTCTTTTCTATGTTTTTAAAAATCACGTTTCAATAGAAACATTTAGCTGAACTTGTGGTCATAGCTTGAAAGGCGATGTCATCCTGTGGAAGAAGGCAGTGGACAGATCTAACAGCCAACAGAGTATATTTAGGTTGATTGGTGCTTAAAAGGTTGTCTGTGTGGAACTTTAAAAGACTGGCTGTACATACCCTTGAAGTTTTTTTGTGCTTTAAATATAAATAAGCATGACATGGGCAGAAGATTTTTACATGTTGCCCATGGCTCTGAAGGACAACAGCAGTGAATCAGAGGAGAATTCCCAGTAACCCACTAATTCGGCCAGATTACATTTGAAAAGTGTAGAAGTACTTGGTTTTATGTGGAAAGGAAAAGTATTCCATATTAGTGTTTTTTTTTTTCTCTCTGGGATGCATATTTCCTGCAATGTGTTGTTTTCATGTTGTGAAAAGAGATTGATAATCTTGTGAGTGGGTGTTGATGCTGCAATTGCACTTTGTGAATGTGCAATGGGTATGACAGGACAAGGTCATTTCAAGGCGCTGTAAACATTGTTCAGCTCCCCCAATAGCTACGCATGGCACAGTGAAGAGGGACAAGGCTTTAAGGTTGTCCGTATGTTTTTTATGTAATAGGTCCTTTGGTAAGAAAGCATTCTGGATATTTACGTTTTGTCAAATTTCGGTGCTTGTGCATGCTTAAGACATGCTGATGAAGGGATCAATGGGGAAATGTTGCATTTTGGTGCTTGTGCATATGTTGCAAACTGCTGATGTGATCGCTGGGCAACATAAAATGTGTAATTTCGGTGCTTGTGCATACTTTACAAACTGCCGATGTGATCGCTGGACAATATAAAATGTTCAATTTCGGTGCTTGTGCATACTTTGCAAACTGCTGATGTGATTGCTGGGCAATATAAAATGTGTAATTTCGGTGCTTGTGCATATGTAGACATTGCTTACCTAAAAGAGTCCCGGCACAGAGAACCCTACATAACTCATATGCCCTTGTACCACCCAGGATTCACAAATGTGTGAGTAATGGAGTAAAATGGGTACAGCAACCTGAAATCTATTGGATAGGAATTTATAAACTTTTTTATTGACATTTGATTACCAGGAATGTCTGACTTGGTAGGTGCCGGTTATCTCTGCAGTCTGCACCAACTGCTGCTGGATATCTTTGTTCCTGGTTGTTTATGCGGCTGTCTTGGGGAACTCAGGATAGTGTGGGTTAATTATGCAAAGATCATTGTGTGTATGTGTGGATGTATGGGAGCCTAACCAAAGTTTGTAATACCAATTAAAAATTAGAAAACATGTGAAGGTTATTTTGGGACAGGAATGGAACTGAGAGTGACAGAGAGAGAGAATACTTATTTATAATTTGTGGTAATCTGTTACTAAGGAAGTGCTTTTTTCAGCACTAGAAAATTTGGAAACCACTGTAATTTTCTTTGTATGTTTCTTTATTGCAGACTACTATTATAAGTGAGTATTAGTGATGTTGTCATCCAAGAAACAAAAGATTGTAGATGAAAAGCGTGTTTTCCAAGAGAAGTGGGAAAAATTATATTTTTTCACTGAGTTGAATAGTCAAATCAAATGCCTAATCTGCTATCAGTCGGTTTCTGTTCCAAAGGAATACAATGTAGGGAGACATTATGAAACTATGCATGGTAACGAATATGATGTGATTACAGGCAAAATGAGGGAAGAGAAAGTTCAGCAACTAAAATCAGCCTTTGCCAAGCAGCGAAACATCTTCACAAACCTTAACAAAATGAGCGAAGATTCAGTACGAGCAAGCTTTGTTATCAGTGAAATGATTGCGAAGTCATCTCGTCCATTCACTGAAGGCCAGTTTATTAAAGACTGCTTCATAAAAGCAAGTGAAATTCTTTGCCCAGACAAGAAGAAATTGTTTGAAGGTATAAGTTTGTCTGCAAATGCAGTGGGCAGCAGAATTACTGAATTGGCCAGCAATGTACACCAGCAGCTACTTGCAGCTAGCAAACAGTTTGAAGTTTTTTCAGTTGCCCTTGATGAGAGCACTGGCATAACAGATACTGCATACTGTGCTGTCTTCATTAGAGGTGTGGACAGGAACTTGAATGTTATGGAAGAATTACTAGACCTGTTACATTTGAAAGGCACAACCACAGGACGTGACATATTTGGTGAACTTGAAAAATGTCTAGAAAAGACAGAATTGCCATGGGATAAGCTTGTTTCGGTAGCGACTGATGATGCACCCGCAATGTGTTCTAAAAAAGTTGGTGTTGTTGGGTTACTGAAAGCAAAGCTCAACAGTGTTGGTGTTGCTCACACCTTTGTTGCAATTCGCTGCATTTTGCACCAGGAAGCACTGTGTGGAAAAAGTCTCTAAATGAAGGAAGTCATGGATGTTGTTGTTAAGGTGATTAACTTTATCCGTGCTAGAGGTCTAAATCACCGCCATTTTAATGACTTTCTGTCTAGCCTTGATACCGAATATGGAGAATTACTCTATCATACCGAAGTCAGATGGCTAAGTAGGGGAAGTGTGCTGAAAGAATTCTTTACACTTCGACAGGAAATAGCAATCTTCATGGCAATGAAAGAAAATGAAATTCCTCAGCTTGCTGATCCACTTTTCATATCTAACCTTGTTTTTCTGATGGATATTACACAACATCTTAATGAACTCAACCTCAAGCTCCAGGGTAGAAAACAGATGATAACGCGGATGTATGACAGTGTCAAGGCTTTCAGATGTAAACTTTCCCTGTGGGTGAAGCAGCTGATGGATGGTAACCTAGCTCATTTCACTGCCTTACAGTCACTTGGAACAGTCAAAAAACAGTTCTTGAAAGAATATTCAGACACAGTCAGCAAATTACAAGCAGAATTTGACCGTCGGTTTCAGGATTTCGAGGCACTAGAACCCCAATTTGCCATCTTTATAATGCCGTTTTCCATAGGTGTTGACACTATCTCTGAAGAATTCCAGATGGAGTTGTTGGAACTTCAGTGCGATAGTGTTCTGAAACAGAAGTTCATAGATGCTGGAGTTCCAGATTTTTATAAGCATATGAGTCAAGATAAGTTTCCAAAGCTTTTCTCTATGGCCGCTCGAATCCTTGCGATGTTTGGCAGTACATACGTTTGTGAACAGTTTTTTTCATCTATGAAGCTCAACAAATCCGTTTTCCGGTCAAGGCTGACTGATGAACACTTAACAGCTACCTTGCGAGTGGCTGCTTCACGTGACATAAAGCCTAATGTTGACGTTTTGGTCTCTGCAAAATGTTGTCAGCTAAGCAGTTAAAATGAAGAAAGACAATTTTCATAGACAACAAATTTTCTGTCATAGACTTAGGTGCAATTACTAGAATATTTGAATGCAATAAAATAGTATTGGTCTGTTGCTTCAAACCAAATTTTTTGTAACTTTTTTGCTAATTAAAAAAATATATAAAAATATATAGTTTGTGGATGACTTGGACTTGCAGCCCCCCAAAAAAATCCTTAGGGTTATTTGCGGCCCTCATGCTCCCTTGAGTTTGAGACCCCTGCTCTAGATGGTGCCCTATAGGGGTCAGAGTTATATAGCCAACCACTTTGTGCATCTACGCAGGAGAACAAGGACCACATACTGTATTCCATGGCAGGGTTAGCCACTCAACAGTGTAAAATATGTCTCTAGGAGAGTCATTTGTGTTGACTAATGTCATCCAGTGGGCATGGGTATTTGTCAGGATGAGTGAGTTGAGGACTTGGCCTATTGTGACCTATGCCAGAGACCCATGCAAATGATGGGAAAGGTGTATGTGTCGTTATTGGCCAGTGTGTGCCCACTATAAAGCCCAGCAGCACTGGGTCAATAAGCTACTGGCCAGCTGGTGTCCATTACCTAGCTTTGGGTTACCTGGGATAATTCTGTTTAGTGAAAGGTGGACATAAAAACAATCAACCTGCCAAACATGAACTAAGGATTGCTACACTTAGTGTAGGTTCACTGACAAGAAACAGCTTGGAATTGGATGACATGATGGTAAGAAGGAGGCTGGATGTCTTTCTCATGTATTGAGGATGGAGGGGCAGTTCGGCAAAACCACTTGGCTTGGTATCCAGAGTCTACTACTCAGGAGGAGGACAGGCTAGAACTGGTGTGGGAACTGTAGTGAGGGAGAAGCTTCAGAAGACAGTGAGGGACATCATCAAAATTAGTGACAGACGCATGGCAATCAGACTTCAGTCCAAGGGCAGTATTCATAATCTCAGCCTATGTGCCATAGTAGGGTTGTGATAGTGAGGAAAAGAGTGCATTCAGACAGCAGTTGCAGGACCTACTAAATAAAACAGGACAACTTCAATTGATGTTGATAATGGGTGACCTGAATACACATATCAGGCAGACAGAGCAAGATATGAGGACTGCCTGGGTCCATATGGGTGGGGCAGCAGGAATAAAAATTGAGGGACTACTCTAGACTTCTGTCTGACAAATGGCTTGATAGTGGCCAACACATGGTTCAGCAAGAGAGACATTCACAATATCACATACAAGAGTGTCTAACATGCAACTCAGATAGACTTCCTCCAAGTAAGGAAAGGGGACTGGAGTAAAATCAGTGACTGCAACAGCACCCCCAGTGAAATGTCAGCCCATAGCATAAACTAGTGGTTGCCACAATCAGCTGCAAGCAGTGGACGGAGAAGGCTCTAAGGTCAACAGAGGCCAGGCTGAAGACCTGGAAGATGACTGGAGAAAAGGAATTACTCAGAGATATAGTATCTCAGGAAGAAGAGGAAATAGGCAAAGTTGAAGAAGAATGGTAGCACTTCAAAACAGCATGTGTGAAGACTACAGAACAGATAGGTGGCTGAGCCAGGTATGGACATACGGTACATAAGGAAAGCTGGTGGTGGGATGCAGAAGTGCAGAAAGTCAACAAAAGAAAGAAGAAGTGAAGGAAAATGTGGGAGATCAGACCAGGCTAGGAAGGAATACTGGTTGGATAATAAAGATGCTAGGAGAGGAATTGCAATAGCAAAGAACAAAGCATCAGAGCACTCCACAGCTTCTGAAAGTGACTCAACAGATGCCACAAATAAAGTATATCAGGTTGCATAGCAAAGAAAGAAAGATAAAGAAGGTAGTCAGACAGTTTTCATAAGGCAGCAAAAATTTGCTCACCAGTCCACAAGTCATCAAAGGCAGATGGAAGGAGTACCTCCAACAGCTTCGGAATGAAGATGAAGAAAAACCCACAGAAGCTGTATTACCCAAGATACAGCCTATAATGAGAGAAGAAGAGGAGCCCACCATAGAAGAAGTAAGAGCAGCACTTAGGAAAATGAAGTCAGGGAAAGCAGCAGGCTCACATGAGGTCACAGCAGATATGATAAAGCTGCTGGGTGAGATAGGGGAGAAAGCAGTATGGAGAGAAAGGTGCAGCTCAGATAGCTGAAGAATAAGCATACTTGTGCCAGTGTTCAAGAACAAAGGGGATTTTCACAACTGTGGACAGTATAGAGGCATCAACTCCTATCACATTGCATGAAAGTTCTAGAGGTAATGATTAACAAATGAATATGCAAAGTAGTAGAAAATTAGACAGAAGATGAGTGGTTTGAATTCAGATCAGTATTGAGAACAACTGATCCAATGTTTGCAGTGAGATAGATAGTTGAGAAGAAGCTAGAAATGAGAAAAGAATCCAACTAGTCATTCCTAGTCTTGGAGTTAGCATATGACAAAGTCCCAAGAAAGCTGATGTGGGCATTCCTGTGGTGGCCCGAAGTCCCAGAAACATTCGTAGAATTAGTGCAGGGTATGTACAAGGATAAAATGACTCAAGTACAAACAGTGTTCAGTCTCTCAGAGGGGTTTCCAGTGGGAGTGGGTGTGCATCAGGATTCAGCTCTGAGCCCACTGCTGCTCATACTTGCGGTGGACTACCTTAACAAACAGGATGGATGTGATGGAGCATCAAAGTTGCTACATGCAGATGATGTGGCATTACAGGCAGGCTCTGTGCAAGAACTTCAGCAAAGGCTAGGGGAATGAAATTCAAAACTGAAGGCACATGGGATGGAACTGAGTACAAATAAAACAGTTGCAATGGTAGCAAATGTGGGAAATCAGAAGAAGCTGAGAGTCAAGACAGAAGGGGAAAATAGTGAAACATATTAGTAGCTTGAAGTATCTGGGAGGGGTGGTTGAGGAGAAGGGAAGTCTGAATGCAGAGGTCAGAGCTAGAATCAGAGGGGGTGCAGCCATCTGGCACAGAATTTGAGGTTAGATTATGACAGAAGACTGCCAAAGAAGCTGAAAAGTAACATATGCAAAACAGTGGTGCAACCAGTACTACTATATAATACAGAAGCCTGGACAGTAATGGCACAACAGTTGAAGAAGCTAGAGGTGATGGAGATAAAGTACCCAAGATGGGTGGTAGAATGCACAATGTGGGACAGTTGAAGAAATGAGGACATATTTAATGGAGGTGTTGATGTCTATATGTGATCTGGGAATGTAAGGGGGAGAGAGGTTTAAGTTAGAGCTTAATTTATCCATTAGTAGATTGGCTATGTTTTCATGGTCTGTGTATGTGATACCATTTGCTATTAGCTCTGTGTAAGGTTGGGCATTGTTTCTGAGGTTTCTAACATAGTTAAAGAAGTCTTTATAGTTGTCTTTTGCCTGTGTGGCTATATTTTCCTCATATATAGCTTTGGTTTATTTGATCAGGGCCAGGAGTTCCTTGTTAAGTGTAACAAGAGCGTTTTTGACATCTTGAGAATTACGTTTATTATTTTGTACAATGTTTTTTTTTCTCTTATTGTAGAGTCTGTTATATATCTAGGTTCAACTATAGGGGTTTATTTTTAAATTTGACATTGTCTTTACTTCTGGTGTGGACAGATATATGCAGCTATTCCAATTTGAATAGGGAAGAAGTTAAAGTTACAACAGATGGGAGCAGAGCTGTTCTATACTGGTGAGGACTAAGTTCAGGATTTTTGTCTGCCCATGTTGGAGTGCAGACTAACTGGTCCAGAGTGTTTGTATGAAGTCCAGAAATCTATGGATATATGTGTTACAGGATATATAATTCTCCCATTTGATGGCGGGATCATTGAAGTCCCCTAGGAGAATGGTATTTGGCCTATAGGGGGACCTATAGTTAACTATGATGTGATAAGTGGTTTTGGTTATATTAAGTCGGACATGAAACAGATCCAGGTTATTATCCTGTCTTATGAACCTGGAAGTGAGATTTTTCCTGTAATGCCCTTGTCTTGTCTGGTGTGCCTGAATGCGCAGTAGGTGTTAAAGCTCTCTAATGGGGTGGTATGAGTGGTCTTGAACCACGTCTCTGTGATAATGCATACAATGATGTGTTCCATAAAGTGATATAATGCTGTTGTGCAGCCTAGATTCATTTCTGTTGAACAAATGAGATTTCTGACAGGAGGTAAAATAGACAAAGTCATTATTTTCTCTTGCCTCTGTGAGGTAGAATACTAATGATGTCTGGATTGTGTTTTTTGCATATCTCTGCTGCATTCATGGGTGTGGTGTACAATGTATCTGCTGTTTGAGAAGCCACAGACTGTGAATCTGCAATTTTCTTTACCGTTCTAGTGATACCTTGTAAAAAGTCTACTGAGAAGATATGGCCTAAGTTTAAGGCTGCTCTGTTATTCACAATTTATAGTCTGTCTTTCTTTTTTGAGGTGAGGTGTTTATTTAACATCCCACTTACATGCCTCTGTAGTAAAATACTTGGTACTTCAAAAGAGGTACTGGTCAGAGGCAGAGGAGTAGAAGCGCAACAGGAGTAATGTTAATCAGCATCATCTTATTTGTATCAGCAAAAGATGAGAATGAAGGATCATTAGATTAGATTTTGAAGGTAAAATGTTTTAGATGACGGATTGAGAGCTGCTAGATAATGACATATGTCTGGCACTCAGTGTAACTGTACTGGTCTGTTATGCTTTACCTACTCTTAACTCATTTACCACTTTGTAGCATTCCTCTGCAAGCTTTTAATAAATGAAACAGAGTATTAAAGAAGGTACTTAGCTAGGATGAGGTGTTGCAGCTACTGGAAGATGTGATAAAAACTTTTGTGGAATTATTTATTCAGTTAACTGTTTTCTGTACACCAAAAAATGCCACAGTTTCTGTAGCTGACTGTAATGCATATACAAAGGGTCATTATTTCTGAAACTTTGATCTCACTTTTTGCTGGCAAGTTTATCAGTGTCATGGACTTAAAAAGATTGACTGGAAATGTATTTTATTTACCGTTTCTTCTTGTAACTGTTATGCTTTGGTCATATATATTAGTCTTTCTAATTCTAAAAAGTGTAGATTTACTTTAGTTTCTTCACTGGAGCCACATTTATTAATTGCAATAAACTGGTGTTTTTATTTCCTTTATTCCAAGCAGCTGCCAGGTATTTCCTGATTCCGAGTCAAGTGGGTCCTGCATTTTGATGATGCAATAAAGTGAATAAACAGAGTGCAGTAGATAGGCATGTTTTCTGTAGTTTGCAGCAGCTTTCAACACATAAAGTGATGCTGTCACTCAGGCAGTCGGACAATAAATCAATAAATAACTAAATGCATTTATATTCAAGTAAAAAGTAACAAAACAGAAGTAGAACAGGAGAAGATTCCTAGTAAAGCATATAATGCTTGGTATGCCGTGTAATAACATATATATAACATTGCAAAAAATAGATGTGAGAGTGTTCGATCTTGCCGTTTGTTCTTACACCTGGGTTTGGAGCCGATCCTCGGCTCCGTGTCGGCCGCTTGCAAGCTCTGCATCAAGAAGAAGCTCGAGACAACCTAATACCCACAATCCCCCTCTGCCTTTACCTCAGATCTAGTTTGCCGCTGCAGCGTTTGCATCACTGGGTCGAGCTCGAGCACCTAAAGCTAAGATTAAGATTTTTTTCTTGTTATTTCAGAATAATTTTATTCTAAAAAGTTTGTTTAGTGACTAAGTGTGTGTGTGTGGTACGGTTGAGGAATTCTCGGTTCCGTTTAAGTTTATTTTAAACTTATTAGAGTTTCCCTCGGGGCCTACCACCCCTTACTGGATTGACTACCGGATAGACATTTTTTTTTTTTTTTTTCTTTTACTGGATTCGACATTTTCACCGGATTGGACTTTACTACTGGACTTGACTTCTCACTTTCTACCATATTAAGTTTAAGATGTCTGAGAAGGCTAAATCTGGATTCAAGCGTTGCCAATGTGGGCAAAAGATGTCAGTTACTGACAATCATAGTTCCTGCGTCTACTGTCTTGGCCCTCTCCATCTGCAAGAAGACTGCTCTATTTGTCATTCTTTCAGTGGGAGGGTCATGACAGATAGGCGCAGGAAACTCATGGATAGGGGTTTGTTAAAACCTACTTTTCAAGAGGCTCTAGATGCTTCAGACCAGGAATCCAAATCCTCAAAGGAATCGAAGACGTCGGAGCCCAGGTCATCAGCTCCGAGCTCTTCAGTAAAAGTTAGATCACCAGTTCCACAGACTTCGGGGCCGAGTGTTCAACTGTTTGTCAGTTTCCGAGCCTCGAGTCTTGGAACCGTTGACGGAGCTCCCTCCCCCGACACTGTTGAGGTCGGCTCCATCTTCGATTCCTTCGACCCGTTCTTCCAGACCCCTTTCTGATACCGATGTAGACCGCGTGGTGCAGAAGTTAATGGAGAATACGGCCTTATCCAAATTCATCTCGGTCTCCTCTCAATTGATGTCGAGACTTGAAGGCCTTTCACTGTCTCCATCTGTTCCTCCTCCGAGACCTGTCCAGTCTTTGGAGCCGGAAGAACCTGAGCTGCTGATTGTGGAGCCCTCGGTGCCAGAACCGTCCTTTTCTCGGTCGGCTCCGTTCACCTCGACTCCATTGGATCCGGTACCGGAGTCTCGGAGCCGAAGATCCATCCTGGGTTCCGGGACCGAGAGTCGGACCGATGTTTCGGTTCCGACGCTCCCTCTCGGGGCCTCAGCTCGGATCGACTCGGTTCCGTCCTCGGGGTCGATGCCTTCGGGGCCTGTTTTGGGGATTCTTCCCATTTCTTTGGAACCGGGAGATACCTCGACTCGGGACCCGGGGGCTTTCGATCTCATGAGGAAGGTGTTGTCTACCCAGACAACCACATCAGCAGAAACAGCTTCTCCTCCCCATAAAGGTCCGTTATCCTCCTCTGCACCCACGGCTACAGCTAAGCGTCGAGCACCTGTGTCTCAGCCACCCCTGGAGGGTGCCCCCTCTTCCTCGGAGGCTTCTTCGGATGCTCCCCCCGAAGAAGTCCCTAGGAAAAGATTGTGTAAGAGGAGACACTTAGATTCTCCACAAGAATCTTTGACATCAGATACTGACTTGGATGAGTCAGAAGGGTCCCCAAAGTCACCCTCAGAAGATGTCTCTTTTTCTGACATCTTGGAGATCCTAAAGCAGAGAGGTGATTGGCAATCCCTCCCCCCTTCTGAGGATGAGTCGGTCTTGCTGAAGGCATTTGGTGCTCGCCCTTCCTCCTCCTGGGTCACTCCGCCCTTCGATGAGTTAATGGACCTGATTGCTCGAAGGGCATGGGAGACTCCTGACACGGTGGAGCCAGTCCCTAGAAAGCCTAATAAGTATATTACTGCACCCCAGGACAAGGCTTATCTGACAAAAGGAGTTCCAGTGGACACTATGGTGGTGGCAGCGGCCACGAAAAAGGAGATGCCAGAATCTTCCTCATCTGTCCATCCCCCTAACAAAGATTCTAGGACCATGGACAGTTTTAGTTCAGCGGCTTTTTCTATGCGATCCCTGAACTATTTGACCCACTTCACATGACTACAGAGGGATCTAATCAAAGAGTTGGGAGATACCCTCCAGGGTACTACAGATGCTGCTGTCTCGGAGAAAGTTACAGCACAACTCAATACCCTTACATCCATTGTAAACTCGTCCATGAGGCTGATCTCATACGCAGCCGAAGGATCGAGTAGGGCAGCAGCTTCAGCGATTGCTCTTCGTAGACAATCCTGGATGCGCTTATGTTCATTTGCGGAAGCCTTCAAGTCTTCCTTTACTAACGCCCCATTTGACGGTGCCACTCTCTTTGGCCCCAAAGTAAAGGAGAACCTTACCCGGTGTGAGCAGGAGGGAAAGACTCTGTCTGCTGTCGGAGTCCGTTTTTCCACCCCATCCAGACCGTACCCCAAAGGGCAATGCGGTGGGAAAATGTGGTTTCGAAAACACCAAGGTTCTTTCCCAGGCACACAGGGTGATGCCCCCTCTAGAGGCAGAGGAGGGGGCAGAGGTGGAAGACGCCGCCCTGGCGGTAGAGGGGGTCCGCAAAACCAAGGTGACAGGGATACCCCCCCTGGAAAACCTTTCCAGCACTCCTGAGAGGAGGCCCGACTGTCCTGCTCTGGAGGCAGTCGGGGGTCGCTTAGCTTTATACCCTCAGGCCTGGCAAAATCTTACTACAGACAACTGGGTAAAAGCGTGGTTACCAGAGGTTACAGATTACCTATCCAATCCACCTCCATACCAAAGAGAAGACTCCTAGATGTGCCGCCCCATATGCGAGACTCAGCAGCTATAGAAATTTCAAAGCTGCTAGAGTCATCCAACCAGTCCCAGCGGACCAAAGAGGATTCGGAACTTTACTCAAGGTTCTTTTTAGTTCCAAAGAAGACAGGGGACTGGAGGCCGATTCTGGACCTAAGCAACCTCAATACCTTTGTCAAGAAAGAAAAGTTCCGAATGGTCACGCTTCAATCGATCCTTCCATTCTTACAGAAGGACGACTGGATGTGCTCCATAGATCTGAAGGACGCATACTACCACATCAAAATGGCCAGGGCGTCCAGAGATCATTTGCGCTTCCGGCTGGGAGCCAGTCACTATCAGTTTCGAGCCCTGCCCTTTGGTCTGACCTCAGGCCCCAGGGTTTTCACCAAATGCATGGCAGTGGTAGCGTCTCATCTGAGACGCATAGGATTCCAGGTGTTTCCGTATCTGGACGACTGGCTCCTTTCTGCCACCACCCGGCCAACTGATACAGGCCAGGGATTACACTCTACAACTTTGTGTTCACCTCGAATTTCCGTAAATTTGAAAATCTTTACTACAGCCATCACAGCATATCTTATTCATAGGAGCGGAATTGGATACGCATCATTTAACTCTAAGGCTTCCTCCAGAAAGGATAGCCTCACTACAAAGCCACATATCTCTTCTTCTGTCATCCAGAAAATCCCCAGCAAAACTGGTTCTGAAGGTTTTGGGTCTCATGGCAGCTTCTCTCATTGCGATACCATTGGGAAGACTGCACATGAGAGTTCTACAATGGCTACTGTTTGCACAATGGTCGTTCCAACAACTACCTCTGACACATGAAATTCTGATCACAAACACATGCAGATCACACCTAGCCTGGTGGCTTCAGACTTGCAACCTTTCCAGCGGAAGACCATTTGTGCTACCCACGCCGACAGCTACGGTGACCACGGACGCTTCCCTGATAGGGTGGGGGGGCATCTTTCAGGGACAGACAGTCCAAGGCGAATGGACCAATTTAGAGTACAATCTGCACATCAATGTTCTAGAGTTGAGGGCAGTGTTTCTAGCGTTGCAACACTTTGCTCCCCTTCTTCCTCTAGGGACTATTGCAGTTCAGACAGACAACATGTCCGTAGTCTGGTACATAAACAAACAAGGGGGAACCAAATCTTATCAGCTATGCAGAGAGGCCATGAGAATCTGGCAATGGGCGGAGTCCACGGGTCGCTTTCTGATCGCAACGCATATCCCGGGGTCATCCAACGTCATAGCCGACAGGCTGAGCAGAGCAATCCTGTTGCCTCACGAGTGGTCCCTCAAACAGTCAGTTGCGAAGAAGATTTTTTGCAAGTGGGGACAGCCTTCCTGCGATCTTTTTGTGTCTCCAATGAACGCCAAATGCAGGAGCTACTTTGCCCTATTACCCCCTTCAGGGGAAGTCCCCAGGGACGCACTGGTTCACGATTGGCCCCCGGGTCTCCTGTACGCTTTTCCTCCCTTTCCCCTGATTGCAAAGTTTCTGCAGAAAGCCAACAACCTGCAAAGGACAATTATCCTCATTGCCCCATTCTGGCCTCGTCAGATTTGGTTTCCCTTTCTTCTGGCACACCGCATTCGGGGACCCTGGATCCTGGACCCGGAGCCAGATCTACTGACCCACTCATCAGGGGCTCCCCACCCCTCGCTCTTGTCACTCCATCTAGCAGCTTGGCTGCTTCCCTACTTAGCCAGGTCTGATCTTCTCTCACCTGCAGTTCAGAATATACTAGTGGCTTCTCATAAAGCTTCCACTACAAAGACCTACACTAGTAAATGGAAGCGTTTTGTGTTCTGGGCAAATACACAGCATTTGGACCCTGTTATAGCTCCTTTAAACAAGATCTTGGAGTTTTAACAGAATTGTTCCACCAAGGAGCTTCTCCTGCCACTTTAAGAGTGCAATTGGCTGCCATTTCCAACTTTCATGTGGAAGAATGTGGGGCACCTATTATGGCTCACAGACTTTGTAAGGCCTTTTTAAAAGGATCTTTCCATATTAGACCACCAGTTAGAACTCCTACATCTCCTTGGAATCTAAACCTTTTATTATCTAAATTGATGTTACCTCTATTTGAGCCAGCCTCCTCTTGTCCATTGAAGTATTTGTCGTGGAAGACCCTCTTTTTGGTAGCCATTACATCCGCTAGGCGAGTGTCTGAGCTTCAAGCTCTTTCCATTAAACACCCTTATCTGATCTTTCACTCTGACAGAGTATCTCTTCGCACTAATCCATCCTTTCTCCCCAAAGTTTGCTCTATTAATAACATTAATCAATCCATTGAACTGCCTACCTTTTTCAAAAATCACTCCAGTAAGTTGGAGTATATGTTACACAAGTTGGATGTTCATAGACAACTTAGATTTTACTTGGATAGAACAAAGGATCACAGGAAATCTGATCAACTTTTTGTAGCTTTTGCTGACAACAGGAAAGGTGTAGCAGTTACTAAACGAACTCTTTCCAAATGGCTAACTGATTGTATTATATACGTTTATGATTCTTCAAATCAAACTTTATCTGTCAAACCCAAAGGACATTCTACAAGATCAGTATCTACATCCCTGGCTCATGCAGCTCGCCTACCATTAGACACGATTTGTGCAGCTGCTACTTGGTCTAAACCACATACATTCATCTCTCATTACAAAGTAGACAGGGTTTCTAGGGACAGGGCAACCTTTGGTTCCACTGTGCTCAAGAACGTTCTCCCGTGAGTTCCTCAGGAACATGGAGCTAGGCAGGTGTAAGAACAAACGGCAAGATCGAACACTCTCACATTTAGAAGTTATGTCCTTACCATAACGTTCCATGTGGAGTGTTCATCTCTTTGTTCTTACATTCCACCTTCAGGAAGAACGTTCAATTTAGTGCCTGGTCTGGGATATTCTGTTTCTGCACTTGCAGTTGTTGTATATATATGATGTACATGTGTATATATATATATATATATATATATATATATATATAGATATAAGTGTTCTTGCTTTTATGTAAATTTTTGGCATGAGTGTGTTCTCTCTCTGACTGCTGGTTTGCTTGCAAACTAGATCTGAGGTAAAGGCAGAGGGGGATTGTGGGTATTAGGTTGTCTCGAGCTTCTTCTCGATGCAGAGCTTGCAAGCGCCACGACCACCGAGGATCGCAGGTGTAAGAACAAAGGCGAGATGAACACTCCACATGGAACGTTATGGTAAGGACATAACTTCTAATTGTCTGCTATGGGCTGATCACTTTTAGAATGAAAACTGGGGTATGTGAACCACTGCAATGACAGAATAAAGTAAATTATGTTTGTGTGTGTTATACATCAGCTAGATTACTTCTGGAATGAAAAATGTCCATTGAACTGAATGGGCTTCTCAGTAAAGCAGGAGCTCCATAGTGTATTTAGCACTAAGTAGTGCAGGCAGCACCTGATGAGAATTCAAACTGCCTGCAGTACCAAGTTCCATATACAGGTGGAGTCGTACTGCAGTCTTTGGTAGTCAAATTGAGAAAATGAGACCACACACATGTGGTTTGGTGTAGTGTGAACTATATCTCAATCTGTTGTGGAAATAGGTCATAGTGTTTAGCTTTCAAAAATAGATTTAATTTCCTATGGACTAGTGGCCCCGTCCTTCATTTTGTATGGGGAAAATGCAGGTATGACTATCATGCCACCCTACAGCTGCAGCTCCTGCACTAGCCATCCTCATGGCTGTACTGCCCCATATATATATATATATATATATATATATATATATATATATATATATATATATATATATATAGATAGATAGATATGCTGTTACACTGGATGACATTGGCTGCACTCTATTGCTCCACCAAGTTTTATTTTTATTTATTTAACATTTGTTTACTGGGAAACTCTGACTTGGAACAAAGCCAATTTCCTACAGAGGCCTGGGGAGAAACACTTCAAACATATCTTTGTAACATGGGAGGAAACTGGAGTACCCAGAAGAAACACACACAAATGCAGGAAGGACATGCAGACTCCACACAGAAGGCACTAGAGCCAAGAATTGAACCGGAGAACCTCTTGCTGTGAGGAGACAATGTTATTGCTGCACCACTGAGCCATTCTTGAGTAAGTTCTTGAGTAAGTTTGGGCATAATATTTAATAATAATATGTAATAAGATTCAATAAAATAGAATGTTACAGAATGTCAGTAAGTGTTTCTGGCATAGCAGGACTCTTCAATTCAATATCTCAAGATATTGAATTATACACACTATTTGCCCCCTTATGACATCATTAAAAGGTGCAGCTGGATGTCATAGAATCAGGAAGTAATTCAAAATATGCTTACCACACAGTACATAAAACACATTTTTACTTTTATAAATATAGCTCCACTGATGTAACTAAAGTACAAAAACTGCATATTTTTGAATCAGAAAGCTCACTTTCCATGTTGGGAGCATAATTTCAGCAAAATTAAGTGGTAAAAAATCTTTGTACTTTTTCATTGCACAATATGCATATTTAGACTGTAAGAATCAGACTGAATTTTACAGGATAAAGTTGTTTAGCTGCACCTTACCTGTTTGGCGTATATTGTCAGACCTGTGGTAATACAATATGATACAATATTTCAATTTTCCATTCCTTTAACAAACTGTGTTGCAATAAGACTAAAACAGAACAATTTAATAGTAAAAGAAGATAAAATATATAGTATAGTGGTCAATAAAGTATTAATCCAAGATATAAATATTTCAAATGTCTTATATTTTTGTAATATCAGAAGGCCAAATGTCTGCTTAAACAGGCACAAACTAAGTTTTCTGGGCTGTGGACATTGACAATTCTTACCCTGTTTAAGGCAAGATTTCTAAATGTGTTTTTTTCTGACAGACATTAAAGTTAGCTCATGCTGACAGTTTTGAAAGCCTTCTAGCTTTTGTTAGTGCCTTTTGAGGAAAGCTAGAATGTTTCATTTGAAGAGTGCATATGTCTAACAGCCACAGACATTCAATGTGTTCAAATAGGTTTGTGGAACTTTTGTAGTGAGAGGCTGGATTTCAAGATATCAAAGATAATGCTTAAATACTTTGGTGTATATAGGTGTTTCCATTCAGTATTTACAAAAGTTGTCAGAAATGCGTTATAGTTCAGGTAAATGCAGCCAGCACTCAAGCACAAGTTGTAGATAAGCTATCCACTTGCTGTTGAAATAGAGATGATAATAATTAATACAATGTAGAACCTCTTCTTCAATTTGTCAGACTTTGGTCCAGTCACAAAAACTCGAGATCCAGAAGAATTCTTCAGGAAGCTCTCTGATTTATATGCAATAGGCGGAGGTGATGAACCAGAAATGTGTTTCTCAGCAATACAGGTAAAAATAAAAGAGATTTTTTTTCAATCATTTAGCTGTATTTCATTTAAACTTTGCAAATACTGGTATATGATTGGATTCTGCTGAAGGGAGTCACACGTTTTGTCTAACATATGTTTGTTTTATTAGAAGAATAAAGTGGTAAAAGCTGTCATTCTGATGATCAAAACAATTGAAAAGAATTCTGTGAAATCTGTTTTTAAAAACTCAGGGGTTCAGAAATGGGACAGTTTGGAATGGCATCTAGTCTAGTGTGTTTGCATTACATTTTCTGAAAGGGTGGGAAACCAGCTTAAATCAGAGAAGCAGATTTTTCCTCATATTTCTAGGCCATTGAAGAGAAGGCCTGGAAGATGGTAAGAGTAGTATCCCAGGAGGGGTGTATATTTGGAGAACTACAGATTTATTAGCCCAGTAACAAGAAAATCATGGAGACAATCCTGAGGAAAAGGGCTGTTCTTTCCTTTTGAACTTCAAACTCCAGCTCAACAACAACCATGGGTTGATGGCCAAATGTCTATATTACAGGTGAACTGGACCAAGGAGTGTTGGTAGACTTCACCCAGACCTTTGCCATGGACCTACACAGGGATCTTCTGAAAAATTAAAAATGGTAAGGCCTGGAAGCATGACTGAGGACCTAGTGGTAGATGTCTAAATGAATGAAAGATATAGAAGAAAGGCTTGTGGTGAGATGGATGATGTCAGAAATGAGGAAAATGAGTACTGAAGTACTACAGAAGGCAGCCATGGATCCATTGCTCTACACTGTATCTATTTCATTCATACCTGAGAGAACTTAAACCAGGCCCGGTTTCTTCAGCATAACTCAAAACTGAACAAAGCCTAAACTAATAGAGGGAAAAAGACCCAAAAATAGTGATAGATTTTAAATATTGCTCTTGCATACTTAGAACATTGCCTGAGTAACATAATTTGTGTCAGTATGCGTTTTTTAAAGAAAATGAAGTCTGAAACTCAAATGTATGTTATTATTTAGCGACTTCAAGCCTCAGTGATTTGCCAGAAAACCACAAATTCTATAAGGAGCACACCAAACATGTTAGGCAAAAATCTGGAGAGTTGAGATGTATTCAGTGATGACACAAAACACATTTAGCAGTGGAAAATGATAGGAAGACTGTAAGTAAGGACTTGGAAAGGCTGATCAGTTGGGCAGAAACGTGCCATTTGTGGTGAGTTAAGATAAATGCCGTGTTGCACTTGGGCCACAACAGATACAATGTCGACTGTTATATTGAGGAAAGTACAATTCATGCTGACAAAGCAAGAAAAGCATCCAGGGGAGTTCATTTCAACAGGACTAGATCATCAGGATAATAGTGAGTGACAACATCAAAGTGGTAGTTGTTGGAATGATTGAGTGTGTCCTTAGGGATGCAATCTTCAGAACCAAAGATGTAATACCGCTACTCAGTCAGGACCTGCTCAAGCCACAATGTGATTACTGCATGCAGTTCTGAAGGGCGTAGTGGGCAAGGCAAGGATTCCAGAATGAGTCCAGAGGAAGTGGGTTTAAGGAGAAAGATTATGATCAGAGTCTAGAGGAGTTTGAATGCTTAGTATAGACAAAAAAGAGACAAAAGGGAAAATGATATGTACAAAGCCAAATGCAAAATAATGCAGTCACATTTAATATTTATGATTGAGCAGTTTCCAAGAAATGTAGCAAGGCTATTCTGACAGTGAAAAAAGCCTGCTATGCAACACACACACACACACACACACACACACACACACACACACACACACACACACATTTATACATACATATGTATATATATATATATATATATATATATATATATATATATATATATATATATATATATATATACATATATATATAGCACTTGGGATTCAGGCCAGTTATTTATTTTACATTAAGAAGGTTTGTGGTCTGCACTCTTGTGGGAGAAGAGGCTGGACTCTGCCCTTCTGAGCTGGGAATTTCTGGTTAAAGGCTTATTGTGCCTGCATATTTGAACTGTTTCTTACTGAAATTGGTACACCTTGTTTGCTGTAGCATAGACTAGATCCAGGCCTGCTGAATCTAGCTTTGTTTGTATGCTTGTTGTTTGTTTGCTTGTTATTTCCCTGAAACGCTAATTCCACTTAAAATGTGGCTTTTCAGTGCTTCTGTGGATCCCTAGTGATATCTGCATTGCTTACTGTACTTATTTCCTTGTTTCACTTGAAAGAAAGTTACCGTTTGTCGTTTTTGCATTTAAGTTACCTGGCACTTGCTCACTAAAGCAATTATATAAGGCAGCACTAAAAAATTAAAAGCACTACACCCTCACAAACTCCCCTTGAGTACCTTGTTCCCCATTGGCCCTTTTTTCAATTATAAAGGAATTCCCAATATTATTCTAGCATGTCCAAAGGTCAGTTGTCAATCTCCTCTCCGGTCCAGCTGGTGAATCTGGAAATCTTGAGGCAATGTTACAACTGCCTCATGTACACAGACAACCCTCTCCTCCTCCCAACAAATTCCAACACATGTGAGAGATGCAACCATATAGCCAAACTGGAGGCTAAGCTCTCTCAACTCAGCACTGGCGTAACCAGTCAGGAGGAGAAGGAAACCACACTTAATACAATTCCAGTCTCACATAGACCTACAACGACAGCAAACCAAGCACATAAACACACAAAAACATACTCAGAGGCTCTAAATAAAAATCTGCCTAAGCAGCAGAGACCTCCAAAGCAGACACCCAAGCAACCGCTACCACAAAACAAAACACATGCAACACATAGCTCACAAAGCCAGTGTGCCAAACATTCACAGCCCTTAAGGCTAAACAACACACCTGATACACTTGTAATAGGTGACTCTATCGTCAGGTACACTGACGTCCCGCTCACCAGGCTGAACAAGGAGAAGGTCATGGTGAGCTGCCTGTCGGGCGTTAGGATCTGCCACATAACACAAGCACTCAGGTCACTCCAAGGCAAGTACAAATGTGACTCGGTCATTGTCCATGCTGGTGTGAATGACCTGAGACGTACCTCCCTGGAATACATGAAAAGAGACATAGAGGAGCTCTCTGAGCATGTAGCCCAGGCCGGTATGACCCTGACCTTGAGTAGCATCTTACCCTCACCAAGAATGATGCTACAATATGAAGACAAGATGATCAATTTCAACAATTGGCTTAAGTATTGGTGTCATTCAAAGGGGATCCAATGCCTGTCAGCCTGGGATGACATGCTCGACAAGCCACGATGCTTAGCTAGGGACGGCTTGCACCTGTCACCCCTGGTCTTTCGGATATTGGCAAAGGCTCTTGCTACCCCCATAGTGCCTTTTTTAGATATCTGTGCAGTAATAGAAACCTGGTTCAAGGCTCCCGAGAGCACCCCAGCACTACCAGGTTATACCTCATACCATGCTTTTCAGCCCCAAAACTTGGACCGAACCACAAAAGGAGGGGGAGTATCAATATTCGTCAAAGATACCCACACCTCCAGGTTGGTGGCACAGCACGAAGCATCAGAGACTATCCATGTGCAACTAACAGTGGGTAAAACTGCCTTCCAGTTTATAGCCTGCTGCAGACCACCCTCCCAAACCCAGGAACCCTACTCGGCCTTCCTGAGAACACTGGAAAATATGAAGGTCTCTCCAAACACCATTGTATTGGGCGACTTCAACTACATAAACATAGACTGGGAGCATTACTCTAGCTCCAACACCCTAGCCCAAAGGTTCCTAGAATTTATAAACTCAAATGCTATGGACAAACTTGTTACCACTCCCACAAGAGGGGAAAACATACTGGACCTGATCATCACCAACATGGGGACTCTATGCTCCAGACCAGAAGTGTATCCCTCACTGGTAAGATCAGACCATAAACTAATCTCACTGGATAATCACATCCCAACCCCACCCCCTGCCCAGAAAACCACAGTGAAAAACTTCTCTAAAGCAAATTTCACACTCCTCAAAACTGAGGTGGAATCCTTCAAAGCCCCCGGGCCTGTGGAAAATACGGCCCAGACCACAGAATCCTTTATAAACGCATTCTATGAACACCTTCAGGAATGCATGGATCAAGCAATCCCAAATAAAACCAAGACCCAATCCTCCAAAGGCAGATGTCCTGTCTGGTGAACCCCAGCCATAAACAAACTATACAATAGAAGGAGGAAGCTACTACATGATAGAGCAAAATCCCAAAAAGGGAAGGCATCTCTGATCAGTATTAGCAAAAAACTACGGGCACTCATAAAATCGTCTAAGGCCAGCTTTGAGAGAAAAATTGCACAGGACACTAAGGATAATCACAAGGCTTTCTTTACTTATGTTAGGAACCTGGGTGGGAATTCCCAGATATGCTCAGAATTAGTCCAAAATGACAAAAAATACACCGAACCCACAGACATTGCTAATATCCTAGCTGACATGTTCAGCGCAAACTTCTCCCTCCCCTCCCCACCAAAAGGGCAAATATCTATCCCAGCAGAGTGCTGCCCCCCTGACATCTCAGATGCTTAGGTAAGAGCTGCCCTCTCCAAAGCAAAAAACACAGCATCAATGGGACCAGACGGTGTCCTGGGCTGCATCCTACATGAACTCCAAGAAGAGCTAAACTCAAACATAGAACTACTGTTCATTCTCAGCATTACTACAGGATATGTACCCAAAGAGTGGCGTACAGCAACAGTGGTCCCTCTCCACAAAGGTGGTGCCTCAACGGATCCTGGAAACTATCGTCTCATAAGCCTGACTAGCTTGGTCTGTAAAGCTATGGAAAGGATCATCATGGACCTCATAAATAAAGATATTGGGGACCTACAGACACTGGATCCTACCCAGTTTGGCTTTGTTAAGGGCAGATCCTGCCTCTTAAACCTGGTCATTTTCTTTGAAACAGTCACCAAGGCCATTGACGTGGGGAAGGTGGTCCACACAGCCTACCTGGACCTCACAAAAGCCTTCGATACAATATCCCACTCCGGCATTATAGATAAGCTCACCAGCTTAAATATAAACCCCTATGTCACTAGATGGGTTGCAAACTGGCTCAAGGACAGAACCCACATGGTTAGAATTGCTGGAGCCATGTCAGACTCCAAACCAGTTACAAGTGGCATCCCACAAGGCTCAGTCCTGGGACCTCTCTTGTTTGGTATATATTTCTCGGAGGTCCAGGCCAACATGGAAGGACTGTGGCTGACCAAGTTTGCAGATGACTGCAAACTGGATGCCATAATTGACTCTCCAGCCAACACAAGCATCCTCCGAAAGGGCCTCATAGAAACAGACAACTGGTGCCAGAGCCATGGCCTCAAGCTAAATGCCAAAAAGTGTATAGTCATCCCCTTTGGCAAAAACAAAGTGCCCACAAATTACCACATAGGTGGTAATCCATTAAGTGCAGAAGAAGTAATTAGGGACCTGGGGACCCAAGTTGATAGCATCTCTCATTTGACAACCACGTGGCCAAAGTGGTTAGAAAAACATTTTATATAGCCCACCTAATCATGAAGGGATTCACATCTAGATCAGAGGAGGTCATTGTGCCTCTTTACTCATCCCTCATCAGGCCCATAATTGAGTACAATGCCCCTTTTTGGATGTACCTTACCAGACACCTGCAGCAAATGGAAAGACCCCAAAAGTACCTCACCAAGATGATCAAAGGGCTCAAACAGATGCCATATGCTGTCTGGTTAAAGAAACTCCAGCTCTACTCAGTGGCATACCACCTGCTCAGAGGCGATCTGTGCCTGAAGTATAAAGCCATGTCCAACTCGGAATTAATGGACATGCTGCACCTCAGAAAATCCAAATCCCATCGAGCTACGCACTCGAGAGACTTGAACATCAGCACTGAAATAAATAGGAGATGCTGGAGGGACAGATTCATATCCCAGAGGCTCCCTTCACTCTGGAATAAAATCCCTGTCCAGGTTAGGCAGAGTCCCTCATTGATGCTCTTCAAGAGGAATCTTGATGAGTGGATGGGAGATCGTAGGTTTACCCTGGGTATCATTTCTGTGTCACTGTTAGACAGAGGCACAGTATACTAACCTCGAAAAAGGGCATAACAAAATTTATTTAAAATGGGTGGCGAAAGCCAAACACACTCTGGCTAGGCTTATAAATGCCCTAGGGCAGATAGCCTAGCCTAGTATGAACCTATGAACCTATATATTTATATATATATATATATATATATATATATATATATATATATATATATATATATATAGGTTTACAATCACAGTTTTGAAGCCCAAAACCTTGAGACCCATAATCGTGAGACCATAATATTGACAGATCAAAATGCTGAAAACCACAATATTGAATTCCTGGATTCCACCTCTGCAGGACTCATGTTCTCACTCCTTCCTGGGTTCACACTGGTAGGGGAATTTAGTATTCAAGATTTTTAGACATTGTGATCTTCAGCATTTTGGTCTTTCAATATAATTTTACAAAATAATTGCATTCTGGAACAGTCGAAAAAACATGTGAAAGGATTCTTCAACATTACAAATATGGACATCATCAACTTAATCTGAATTAGATGAGCTGCAACTGAAATTATTTAGCCTGATCTAGTTGTGAAATGTATTTTTTTATTTGATTTTATTGTATAACTTAGTATAGTTTTAAGTTGCTATTAGGAAAGCCAAGTATGACGGGTCTTCCCCAGTAGGAGACCGTTGGAGGGGAAGTCAGTCACCGAGTAAAATACTTCTTTTTCTTTTAATTTCAGCAATTTACATTTCAGCCAATAGGTTGTGCTACAGTGACACTCAGTGAACGAACTTCATTAGATGGCACTTTAATTCTGTGTGATTAACAGTATGATTTTTCTCACTGTTTAGGGGTCTAACTTACCCAATGGGCTGGTTATGAAACTGTTAACACTAGTAATGTATTACCTTATTTGTTGTGTTACTAGTAACATATTACCTTATTTGTTGTGTTACTAGTAACATATTACCTTATTTGTTGTGTTACTAGTAATGTATTTCCTTATTTGTAGTGTTACTAGTAACGTATTACCTTATTTGTTGTGTTACTAGTAACGTATTACCTTATTTGTTGTGTTACTAGTAATGTATTTCCTTATTTGTAGTGTTACTAGTAACGTATTACCTTATTTGTTGTGTTACTAGTAACGTATTACCTTATTTGTTGTGTTACTAGTAATGTATTACCTTATTTGTTGTGTTACTAGTAATATATTACCTTATTTGTTGCATTACTGTCAGATGGCACTCCTTAACAGCCCGCCACTCTCAGACATCTTTGTGTTCACGGACGCTTCTGCAAAAGACATGCACCTGAAGAACACGTTGGAATCACTGCTCCACGAAAGGAGATCTCGAGTGAGTAGAGCACTATTTGCTTTCATGTTTATCAAAGTTGCTGATCTGCTAATTTGCTAATGAAGTAATTGTAAGAGACATGGATGGGTTGAAAGCATTCTAGCAGCCCTGAATCCTGTGATAATACTGAAGTACGTCTGTGTGGCTTAGCAGGGGAAGAAGCAAAGTAGAAGCAAAGTGGAATATTCGAAAGATAACTCTTCTCATTAGGTGCATGACGTTCATGCATGTTAGTTGCTACCAGAACTTAACATGTTATAACTCATCTTCATGAACAGTAATGCCATGAACTCTACTTTATATTCCTGTATTGATCCTTACGTTCTGCTGCAGAATCTGACACTGAAATCACATGATTGTCATCATCACTACCCACTTAACATCTGTTCCCCTTCCTCTCAAGTCTTCTTGGTGCCATTTTTTCTACCTGCGCTTTCCTGCACCTTTCCACTTTCCTCCCATCTTACTGTTTTCTTCTTCTTCTTCTTCTTCTTCTTCTTCTTCTTCTTCATTTGTGATCTGGCTGCTTCCTTCTTACTGTTTATCATTCCAAAAAAACAACAAACTAAGAATTTGTCTACCTCAATTAATACACAATAACGTGCACTGCCTGTTTCATTAAACAACCGATAGGTCAAACATAGAATACACTAAGATCAAACTGCAGCAAGCTTTTGGACTAGCAGGAGTAGCACAACTTGATGCCTAACTTATTATAACTCCAATGAGACAGCAAACATATGGCTATAACTGAAGAATTACCTGCATTACTTACATGTTTCCACAGCACTTTAATAGCATTTCAGGAATTGTATTTCTTATTGATAAGATAAGAATATGTTATACATTGTTATTCACTTACATGTATTGAGTGATATTAAGTCTCTTCCCAAAAATGTACTGATTCTTAACTATAGTATATGGCTGTGGACCTGCAGTGGTGCCAGGCAGAACTTCAAGGTGGTTCTCACGGACACTAAAAAAGTATTTTCACATAACTGGAAGTCAAGGATGTGCATACCAAGGTCAAGACTGCAGTATCTTGCTGAATTCCCTCTACTTGAGGGGCAGCGGTCATTGAATTACTATGTAGCATGTGGGTTCTGGGAATGGATAAAGCCCTATTAAAAAAGTACTTTAAAAGTGAATTTCATTTTGTCATTGCTCAACCTTTCATTTACTGATCATGATTTTTCCTGTCAAATGGAAGTACCTAGAATCTTTTTCACTCAGCTGTTGCTTAATAGATTCATAGGATGACACTAGGCTATTGGCCCGGAGGCCCTTATAAGCCTAGCCAAGAATTTTGCCCATTTTCCCACAAAGTCAGCACCTTTTTCCCCCTGTCCAGCAGGGACACAGATGGAATCCCAGGGGTGTATTTTCTGTTTCCCATCCAGTCTTTATGTTGTCTTTAAGTCGTTTGTAAGTTTTATATTTATATATTGACCTTTAAAGCTTTTCTTCTCAACTTCACTGAATGTGGACTCTCTCTATGCCAAGTTTTGTTCCCAATGTTTTATTAATTTATTAATTGGGTAAGTGATTTGGTTTATACCAAACCCATTTCAGTCATGACCCATGCCAGAAGGACTAGGGTAAATGCAATTTATTTAAATGGGCATGTTTCTGGAAGGAAGGAGAAAACCCAATTAGGTAGAGAAAAATGATCCAGACAAAGGGAAAGCACATACAAATAAGAACACGATTGAGGAAGGAAGTGCATGTATTGTTAGATCTGAATTTAGGAGTTGGCTTTCAAGGTCTAAATACAATTCTATGATTGTATACCTGACTTCTGATACAGGACTATTTGACTCCAAAAAATATTGCATTATATAATATCCATTTTTTTTACTCATTGAGTACCTTTTCTTGAGTCCATATATTGTTAAAGAGACGTGTGAAATATTCCACTGAAGACGTAGCATACTTTAACAACTCTGATTGTATCTGGTCTGTTCCTGGAGCTTTTCGATTCTTTAGTTTGGATATAGCTTCCTTTACTTCAATCTCGCCAATGTCTGCCAAATTCACATCTAGAATCATTGTTGACACTTGGCCGTCATTGCCAAAGTCGTGCAGACCATTTGGTGTGGGGGAGTTGAGCACAGATTCAAAATGATCTTGCCATTTATTTAATTGTTCTTGCATTTTTGCAGTTTTTCCACTTGCTAATCTAATAGTTGGTCTCTGTTTATTGTCGTCGTTTATTCTGGAAAAATGGCATCATCATCCCTTTACTAAAAAAGGGAGATCTTGGAGACTGCACAAATTGGTATGGAATCACATTGTTGTCAGTCCCAGGCAAAGTTTTTGCCAGTGTATTACTGAACAGACTCAAAGGAACAACTGATGACAGACCCACACAGGAACAGACTGGATTTATATCAGGTTGATCCTGCACTGACCAGATATTTGCACTAAGACAAATTACAGAAAAAGCAACAGCTTGGATGAAACCAGGCATTGTCAACTTTGCGGACTTCAAAAATGCCTTTGAGTGCATACATAGACCATCACTATGGCACATCTTGGCAGAATGCAGGATTCCTCCAAAATTCATTACACTGTTTAAGAGTCTGTATCAAGACAGCAAGTGCACAGTTCTGGTGTATAACGACTACAGTGACTGGTTTGTGGTGGTCACTGGTGCATGACAGGGATGTATACTGTCTCCCTTGTTATTCACAATAGTTATTGATTGGGTTATGTGGAAAGCATTATACAGAAACTCACTGGAACTGGAATGGGTCAATGACAACAAGCTATGTGACTTAGACTTTGCCAACTATGTATGCAGACAATTTTCTTAGTTTTTCTTAGTTATACTCAGGCTACTTGAAAATTCCAGAAATGTTTATCAGAAAGTGCAGAAATATTTTGCAAAAATTGCTGGAAAATTGTGGCCTTTGATAAACATCCCCATTGCCCTCTAACAGTTTGTTATAGTATACATACAGCTTATATTAACCTCATAGGTTATTAGACAGGTGTGTTACCTTGTGTTGGTGTAGTCAGTCTAAATCTTCCTTAAACACTGTGCAGAATTAACTTTGCGTAGTACCTTTTCAAGGTTCCTAAATATCACAAGCAGTCCAATACTCAAATATTAAGCATTCGTATGGGTACTCCTTTAACAGTTTGTACCTGTAACTGTTTTACTGAAAACTGAATTTGTAAACTAATTAATTATCTTCTCTCCCGCAATACATTATCAGTAAAATGTAATTCCAAAACCAAACAGTGTGATAAGTACACAACAATCATTAAAATCTTGTATAAATGTTAGTGTGTGATCATTTCTATTTAGTAAGAATACAGTTAGGTCACTTAAACTTGGAACTTTGAATCACTGAATTCAACTCCCTGGAACATATTCACCATTTTAAACAACCAAGTTATTTAAATAAACATTCATGATGAAGCATTAATAGCAGACAAACTCAGCCATGCAGAACAAAACTTTGCAGTTACTGCCTCACTCGTGAAAAGGAGCATGTTCATCTTTTCTCCCACCTAATGTGTAATTTTCTTTGACACCATAAAGTTCTCTGACTTTTTTTTTTAAATCAGGATTCATTCAATAGTCTGCTTTAAATCAGGATTCATTTAATTAAGCTTTAGGGACATATGGACAATAATAGACAAGTGATCACAAGGACCATAAAAAGCCTAGCAACATATACCTTTAAGCAGACACACTTAAAAGTTTGTGCCTCTCTTTTCAAGCGCTTAATAGTGTTTAACTCCAAAAGCAAGCAGAACTTTACATGACAACCCCTGTGTAAATTTGTGTCTAGCCATCCAGTCATCAAGATTAGCCTTAAAGGTAGGTAGTTATAATAGTACTTTGATCTGCAGCACAAAATTATTCCACAGACTGAGAATACATTGAGCAAACAGAAAAACTTATATATCCAGAGGGTCTTTTCAATTTGTCGGTGTAGATTTAGAACCCTAGTATGGGAGTTTTTAGAGCCACTGTTTTTGCAAAGAAAGAGACAGACAATTAGGATTGGATCTTTCATGGTGAGAAAAGCAAGGCAAAGGTGACATTGGAGCATTCTGTAGGTTACTGAGTATTACAACAGTTATGTTAATCTGTTGGGCTAGCTGAAAGATTTACAGCCATTGATTTTCTTGGTAAGGCATAGACCTGTCAACTATCCCTATTTTGGAGGAATGTTCCTATTTTAGGCCTAATTTAGGATGTCCCTATTTTTGGAGGTATGTCCCTATTTTCAGGATGGATTTAACCCTTCTCACAATTTTCTGAATCTCTCTCACCCTGTGAGATTTTGGAAGCTGTGTAGTACACAGAAAACCAGACTATATGACTAAAATACTAGTGGCAAAAATAATTTAAAGAAAGAAGACACACAGCTTACAACTCCCCTTCTCTGAAGCAAAAATAATTGACCTTGTTTGGTAGAATTTCACAATCTAGTTCAACAAACCCTACAAAATTGACACTTTTTCTTTGATAATATGCTTATATTTTTCTGTCACTTCTATCACACTCTCGGTTTTAAAATGTGTTTCTGGGTAGTATCCCACATTCCTATTGGAAGTGGGAAGAGTTAAGTGCAATTTGGTATTCAAATTATATGCTAATTAGATGTACAGATTTTTAGATGGATATTCCTATTTTTCAAGGACGTTTGTTCCATATTTCAGTGTCTGCAGGTTTAGAGGTATGGTAGGGTATCTTTGGGGCCTTTCTAGTTGAGCAATATGGTTTGATTTATAAATACAAAGGGGGCATTGTGCTCAGCGATGGGTGTAGAAAGAAAAGAGCTCAGTGGCAGAATGATTTCTTTGGATCTTGAAGATATTCCATTGGAAATTAACTGGGCCAGATAGGAGGATTTCCTGACTATGGTGGAAACATGATGATCAAATGAAAGTGAATTGTCCACATAAGTACCCAGGTCTCTTATGACAGTGCCTGTTAGAAGAGTAGTGCCATTTAAAACATTATGAGATTGGAACATCTTTTATACTGAATGTTAGTATACTGCATTGTTTTGCATTTAACTTAAGATTGTTTTAACATTAACACATAACTCGAAAGATGAAACCAGGCACAGAATAAAATCACTTGAAAAATGACTTGCCCTGTCTTTCCTCACCATATGCTGCAAAACTTTCTTAAACTGTTGGCATCTTTGTGAGAGTTGTTTGAAAATGTAAAAAGTTTCTGCATTTTGGTCAAAATATAATTTCATAAATTGAGAAATTGCATATTTTTATGTGGAAAGCAAGATAAAAATTGTGGAAACTGCAGAAAAAATAGGGGTGTATTTTTCTGTGGTTCTATTTTTACTGTGCAGTTACTTTAAAATTAAGAAAGTAGTAACTCATTAAACAGTCCCATATCAGAAATCGTAGATAATCTCCAGCCACTCATTGCTTCAGTCTGTCAGTGGGGACAGCCTAGACCCCACCTGAAACAAACTGTACAGTTCATCTTGTGTTTATGTTGGTCAATTTATGCTCAGTATTTAAACTAAAAAGTGATGTCTGTTCATAACTTTAATAGGATCTCAAACTTCAATGATCATGAAGGCTGTTTTAGATCTAGCACATTCAGCTGAGGACCATAATCTCCAAAACAAAATAAATGTTGTCACTGCTGCTAAGAATGTAGTGCAGTAGTTTCCCTCATCCAGAACGATTGCTGGATTGAGAGCCATGAGTTTGATTGCTGTTTGCTCTGCATTCTAACAAATAAGTACAAAACATTTTAAACTAAAGATTCCATACTAATAAAAACTGTATTGACATATAATAGGGCCTCTTTTGCCTCAAAGAGTATATGATCATAAAATTCATTTTTCTTATTATTATTTGCATTTCTTCAGGTTACATTTTTACTAACTGAGGACCCTCTGAGGAAAGGCCGTGGGCGCCGGGAAGTTCTGCATCCAGATAGATTCCAGCCTTATGAGAGCATTGCTGAGGCATCCGGTGGGCAGGTTGTTTTTACTAGCAATGAAGGAATACAGCAGGTCTCAACCATTATAGAGGATGTAACAGCCAGTTCCATGGTGGGTATCCTTCCTTGACAGAGGCAAGGACAAGATCATTATGCAAGCTGCCTATATTTTTGCTGAGTGATATACAGATAATAAAGGCTAAACTAAGTTGTAACAAGATAGTACCATTAAGCTTTTTAGTAATTCTATACTACATGTGGCTTCCTAAAGTAGAGGGATGGAGCCCTAATTGTGACCCTGACAATGAGGGAGTCAGACAGGATGAGAAAGAAGTGAATGGACTCAGCCTGCTCACTTCACATGGGGGGCAGGATGGTTGTGGGTGCTCAGAGAACATACACAGAAGTGTGATTTCCCTGATTAAGATTGGGGAAGCCACTTCCAGTCCTTCAGGGTTTTGGGTGTGGCTGCTTGCTGGCAATGTCCCTTGTGGAGGTGAGGTCCAGCCGCTACAGTCAGCCCATTGTATAACTCCCTTGCCCTGCTTAGCTGAGTGCATGTGGGGAATTAGGGCAATATAAAAAGGAAAAAACTCTCAAACCACCCCGACAGTTATCTGAAAAGATGACCCCTCCCAGATGACTCTCCCTGGTGAGGGGGAATGAATGGGATGATTGGCCAAGAGGGGACTGATGAGTAAAACATACAGTGAGGTCAAGAGTGCAAAAAAAAGGTAATTCTGAAGTACAGGCAAAAACTTTTCCTTGCTTATTGTTTTGTAAATTGATAGCGTAGTTAGAAAAATGGTTTAAAGTGATGTAGATATTTTTCCTAGATTCCTAGATACAGGTATTTGCCACTGTTATTTCAGTACCCGTTGATGTTTATTTTGTTAAGAAAAATTCTTTGTGTTTTTCATGTTTTATTTTTGCTCATCAGGTTTATTTCTTCTTAGCGACCACATGTGAGGTATTTTGTTTTTGACTTTATATAAAGTAGTAGCGCATTCTAAATAAATGTAAAGCTATCCACCTGCTAACATCTAGTCAACAACGTGTCTTTGTAAGTCACGTGGGTTTCCTGTGGCTAAATTAGCATAGAGGTATTTCTCTGAATGAGAATATAAATATAGTAACATACACTGCTATAGATGTGAGGTGCCTGGAAAAATCAGATGCATGGTCTTTCATTTTCTATAGTTTATCTCCCCTCATGATGATTTCAAGAGAAGAAGGTTGCACATCTAAAGAAAATCAGAGAGGGTCATCCTTCTCAGCAAAGTATAACACACAAATATTTACTTTTTGCACCAGAAACATTATGGTGTGGCAGTCTGTGTTATGGTGGTGATGGTGATATGTGTGTGTGTGTGTGTGTGTGTGTGTGTGTGTGTGTGTGTGTGTGTGTGTGTGTGTGTGTGTGTGTGTGTGTGTGTATGTGTGTGTGTGTGTGTGTGTGTGTGTGTGTGTGTGTGTGTGTGTGTGTGTGTGTGTGTGTGTGTGTGTGTGTGGTCACTTCATATCTCCCTTTGGTTCTTGAAGACGCTGCTAACATTTTTATGTCAGTCAAGTTCTTTTATATTGCAATAGTAGTCTGTAGGGACAGGGACGATTATAGAGGAGGTGATCTAGGACCTCAACAGAAACCACAAATAGATATTTCTCTTATTTATCATGATTCAGTACATTGTGTCTTATTATTTAAGCCCAACATGTCATAGATTCAGAGGTTATTACTAGGCCAATAATACCCTGGATATGACAATATTATATCTTAATTCCCCAGATATTGGATGGGATAGTGTTAGGGTAGTGGGTCTTTGGGTGTTGGAGCCCAGAGTCATTTTACAGACTTCTTCTGTCCATAAGGACAGGTGCAGTACTCCTGGAGTGAATTTACGGTTCTCCATCCGTTTATCCAAATTCTTTTTGAAGAGAATGAGGGACAGGCTTTGTTTTACAAAGATGTGAATTTTTTTCCATAGACAAGGTAGCCTTTGAGATACAAATCTGTCTCTCCAGCAAGTTCTGTTAGAGTGACAAATAAGGTTCAGGTCCATGGAATGCTTAACCCTCGTATAATTTTTCTTGCGAATATGTAACATTTTCAACAGGGCTGGATCAGAGAATGCCTTGTAGATCAGTCATAAGTCTCCTCCAAATAAATGATATGAGACAGAGTAAAGGGATAGGACCTTTAGTTGGTCTGCATAAGACATGTATTTCACACTTTGTATTTTTTAGCAAGAAACCTTTGAGGCCACTCCAGTAGGTATAAGTGCCTGGTTAGGTATATGCAGAATGGCGCATTGTACTTGATGATGGGCCTGATGACGGCCAGGTACAATGGCACTATGACTTCCTTTGATCTTGATGTCATGCCTTCACTTATAAGTTGAGCCACACAGAAGGATTTCTTCACTACTATAGCTACCTGGTGGTCAAAGTTTAGGTTACTATCTATCTGTGTTTCTAGGTCCCTCACCACTGGGTCTATTTTTAGGGGGTGTCCTAACACTATTATAATTTGCAAAGGTATGTAATTTACCAAAGGGTATGATTATGCATTTTTTAGCATTTAGTTTGAGACCATGGTTTTGGCACCAGTCATTTGTCATTTTCTGGACTCTTTGTAGGACATCAACATTATTTGAGGATTTAATGATTGCTACCAGTTTACAGTCAGAGAAATTCATGAGCCAGAGGGCCCCAACACTGGCCTTCATTTCAGAGAAGTATATCAAACAGGAGGGGGTCTCATCAATGAGTCCTGTGGGACATTGCTCATAACAGCTTTCTTATCCAAAGTGGATTCTCCTATCCAGAGAACATGTGCCCTGTCAGTGAGCCAGTTGGCTATCAATATGATGATGTAGGGGTTTATGCCTAATTCAGTAAGTTTATCTATGGTCCATGAGTGGTGGATTGTGTCAAAAGCTTTGGCCAGGTCTAAATAAGTGGTGTGTACCATTTTACCCTCATCCATTTCTCCGGTGACGTTCTCGAAAAAGTCCGCCAGATTAAGCAGACAAGACCTCCATTTGACAAAGGCAGATTGGGTCTGGTCCAGTGTTTAGAAAGTTCCTGTGTTGTTATTGATCAGGTACATGGTAATGCTCTCCAAGGCTTGCAAATAAGACTGTCAAACTTATGGGTCTGTAGTTCCGTGGGTCAGTTGATGGCCCTATTGTGCAGAGAGATGACTGTTGCAGTCTTCCGTTCCTCTGGGACAAAGCCTGTCTGGAGGCTGTGGTGAAAGAGGTTTCTAGTGGCCCTGATATATTCTGTTTTAAGCTGTTTAAGAAGTATCACAGAATGTTGTTGGAACCTATGGAGGCTGTGTTTCTGGCTTTAGTGAACATAGTAAGGACCAGTTCCCTCATAATGACCAGTAGGTGGATGGTCGTGGGTTTTTCTTTTGGTGTGGTAGGAGGTAATGGTGGGGGAGAGTTTGAACTTGTCGGCCGGCAGGTTTGGTATAGTTTCAGGCTGGGTGTAAGTATTGTCATTCATGATTAACTTGGCACATTGATGAGCATTTCCCCTGAGGTATGAACATAATTTAAAAAAGCCTTAAGGGTTATCTTTCATCTGGGAGGCTACTTTTCCCTCATAGCTTGCTTTGGCAGATTTGACCATTTCTCTACTTTGTTTGTTTAGTCTAAAGAGTGTATTTTTTTCACTGTTTTGTCTGTTCCTTCTTGGCTTTGGAGAGGATGCTTTTTCCTTTTGTTGAATAGATTATTTATGCTAGAGGTCCACCAGGGTGGTTTTATTTTTGCCAGAAATCATAGGTTTGACTCATGTACTGCCTTCTCTATGCAGATGTGAATATGGTTGCACAATGCTTTTGTGTGCAGCTCAGAGTAGGCCTCAGTGTTATCCAGGTTTGGAGGGGCTAGGAAGTTTAATAAGCTGTCACTTCATTTGAGGTAATTGGCCTTAGCAAAGTTCTTAACAGGTTTGGAGTTTGATGGAGGTTCTAGGTTAGTTTTAATACTAAAGGAAATTATTTTGTGGTCAGATCTTACCAGGGAGGAGTTAATGCATGGGAAGAAGCAGCATCCCCCCATGTTTTTGAGTACAAAGTCTAGGATATTTGTACCTCTGGATGGGGAGCTAAGTAGTTGCTCCAGGGCGTTTGCATTGACAAAATCTAAAATCCTCTAAGCAAGTGAATTATAGGTCATATTCATCTCCCAGTTTATGGAGGGGTAGTTGAAGTCACCCATAAGTATGGTGTTAGGCTGAATGTTAAGAGATTCCAGTAGGTTTAGGTAGGAGGTGTGGTTTTCCAGACTCAAGTTAGGGGATCTGTAGCTAGCAAGGATATGTTAGGGAGTCACACCTATGGTTAGTTGGGCATGAAGCAGCTTGAGTAAATCATGTTTTTGGACCAGTCTTGCAGAGGGACAAGCCTCTGTGTACCTCTGCTTATGTACGGCAGTTCTAAGGTTATACATAATTGGGGGAGGACAGCATTCCTTTCCTTTAACCTTGTCAAACAAGGGAGATTCCAAAATATATTAAAATTGTCCCTTCCAAATGTTAGACAGCAAAATGCACACAACAAACACAAAAGTGCTGTGATAGTCTTGCAGTTAAAGGATTAGGGATCTGAGCTAAATGTCCCAAGGTGGCAACCCTAATCTGAGCTGTTAATGAGCTGCTTCCTGTACCCAACCTGAGGTACAGGGTTTGATTCCTTCTATCTCTATGTGCTTACTGCATGACTCTGAGCAAGTCGCTAAACCAGGCAGTCCTCCTGGGCCATTCCTTTAAAAGGAGATTTACGTATGTCCAGTGGGCTTATCTGGTTAAAAATGCATAAAAATGACAAAACAAGTCAACTGTGCTACATGACTCTTGAGGAAGCGGCAATACTTTAACAACATTCATTTTTCCTTAAATTTGTCAAACACAGGAGAACACAAAATAAATTAAGAAATATCCCTTCCAAAAATTAAATATCAAAGCAAACTGCACACAACAAAACCAACAGCTATGTGATGAGAAAACAAATCAAATTTTTTAACAACATTCTTTTTTGCTATGGCTGTGTGTGTGCATGTGCGTTTGTGTGTGTGTGTGTGTGTGTGTGTGTGTGTGTGTGTGTGTGTGTGTGTGTGTGTGTGTGTGTGTGTGTGTGTGTGTGTGTGTGTGTGTGTGTGTGTGTGCTCGCTCGCGCGCACATACATATTGTGTGTGTCTGTTTTCATGAGTGTGCATGCTTGTACTCACACATGTACCACTTGTATCTGTGCTTGTGGTGGGGGGACTTATTCCAGCAAGAATTTGCTATCCTATATAATTCAATAATGGCTCATTACTATGCAAAAATTAGCATGTTGATTGGACAACCTAACCAGCAAGCTTGTTGTAAATGATGCATATATCAACAGAAAAAAGTCTGGCCATTGAAGTACCATTGAGCAGCCAGACTTTGCTATTGGCATATACTGGAAGACACACCAAAATATGAGAAAAATCAGGTATGTTCTGGAAAACTAATAGAGAAACATAAGAGATTTTCCTCATATTTTTGCACTGTCCTTGTAAATGTCTGTGTTTTAACAGTTAAAAAACTAAGGAAGATTCTGTTTTCTTCGTCCCTTTTCCTGCACTGATGTGCTATGCAAGACTGGGAAGTCCTATACGCATGCACAGTACACCAGAATAACTAAGTCAACATGGAATAAGACACAAGTCCCCCTTGTACAATTGCATTATTTAAGAAAGGTAAGTCATTTCTTTCTTAAATAATGTTATTGTATAAAAGCAATAATGCACTCCTGTTTGTTGGTATATCAGGATTTACCCATGGTTGGCTTTACCCTTGTGATCAAACCACACCAATTGTGGGTAAATCCTGATATACCCACACACAGTCATGGGTTATTGGTTTATTTTATAACCCTTGTCCAGTTGCCCTTTAAAATGTAGCACGTCTGTAGAACAACTAGGTGATGGATGGTTATTTGCAACACGCTGGTTTAACAAGTTTTTGTAGGTTGTTTTCAGAAATGTGAAATCAAGTTACATATACATGCTATAAGTAACCATAACCCAGATTTCTATATCATTTTCTAATCATGCTATGATAAAATATTTGACTTGCACAAAAAAAAAAAAAAAACACAATAACAAGGTGACACCCATGAGGTGTGAAAACAAAACTTGCATCCAATTCCGGTTCTGAGACAGTCCTATGGTGTTACCACTGAGTAAGCCTAAAATGGCGCACTACTATGGCATGGGACCGCTGCCACAAATTTTTAAATCATTTGCTATAGTTAACTCATAATCATTTCATTTGTCAAACCTGTCCATCAGTACCTCTGTGGAGTTGCTCTTGTCCCACAGGTTGTCTAACTACTATTTGCATTTCTTAAAATCCTAGTTATATTCCATCCTTCAGTGCACAGTAGATGCATATGTCAGTGAGTTGGTTACTAACTATGGAAGACATATTGAGCTGGGCATTGTTGCTTTTACTCAGTAGGCTTAGGGGTTATCTGTGCTTGGGATGCCAGATGACAGGGGCACAAGATCTTTAAGCACAGGGAACCTGGGCAGCCTAAAAATAAATGTAACAGCTGCTGACTCCTGGTCCTGGTCCTGGTTTAGTGTCTCTACTGTATATCCTGCTCAATTCATGCAAGCCTTGACAGGTAGGGAGATAGACAATGGTCTGTAGGTGGTAAACCTCTCAATAGACCTTTGTTTCAGCCTTAATCTTTGCTCTGTCCTGTATAGCTTTCATTTATTTATCTGATGTAATTTTTCATTGAAAGTAAGCCGGTATTAGTGTTTGTCATAATCCTGATACATTATTCATCTTTTACTTACACCTGCATGCTTTAAATAACCATTGTTGAACAACTGAACAGTTCTAGTATGCAAATAAGTTCGAACCATGTTTATTCTGCTGCTTAAACTAAACTTCTTGTATTGATTTCACCCACTGTAGCATGCCATTTGGAATCTGTCTAAGTCAGATACCAGTCTATACCTACCCAGCTGCTTTGAAATCTTTGCACACACACACACACACACACACACACACACACACACACACACACACACACACACACACACACACACATGTAGCAAAGCACAGTTCATTCCCACAAACAGAGCCTGCATCTCAATGTAAGTTTTATTACAAAAAAGGATAAACGGGTTTAAATACATAAGTATATATATATCTATGGAACACCTTCAGATGCCCGAAAGCTCACTAGACTGACAAGGAATCCGTCGGACCGAAATCACCGACAACGCAGATGACCGACAAGGTTAGAACCCGACGGACTTGGTAAGTGTGCGATAGAGTGAGGGATTTAGTGTTAGGGAGCGGACAGGTAAGTGTGCGATAGTGAGGGACCTTAGTTTTAGGGGCGGGTTAAGTGAGTCAGGGTTAGGGTGCAGGTAGGGTGTGTGTGCGATAGTGATGGACTGTGGGTTTCGGGGTGGGTTAAGTGAGTTAGAGTTAGGGTGCAGGTAGGGTGTGTGTGCGATAGTGACGGACTGTGGGTTTCGGGGTGGGTTAAGTGAGTTAGGGTTAGGGTGCGGGTAGGGTAAGTGTGCGGTAGTGTCGGACCTTAGGGTTAGGGTTTGGGTTACGGTTAGTGCATGTATGGTTGTGTGTATTGTCGGTATTATGTGTTGTCGGTCTTTTGGTGTCGGTGATTTGTGTTTCGGCGTTGTGGCATTTCGGTAAACTGAAGGGGATCCATATATATATATATATATATATATATATATATATATATATATATAGGTCTACTGCTCTACATCGAAAATACACTTCTTCGAAATAGAGCAGTAGACCCTACACTTCAGCAAAAGTCCAATTAAATGAAAGTGCACTTTTGCTGAAGTCTAGTTCCCTGGGCTACCCAACCCCCCCCCCACTAAAAGATGTTTTTGCAGGACCCCCCACACCCCCCTACTTAAATATACCAACTCTGAGATCGCACTACAGCGGAAAAAAGGGAATATTCCCATTCCACACTGTAGTGTGACTGTCAAAATCAATGTTCGAAGTTTTACTACGTCTAACAAGTGGACTCGGTGAAGTGGGGTTCAAATTAGGGAAACGTCGAACATATTGATGTTAAGTGAGTCAGGGTTAGGGTGCAGGTAGGGTGTGTGTGCGATAGTGATGGACTGTGGGTTTCGGGGTGGGTTAAGTGAGTTAGAGTTAGGGTGCAGGTAGGGTGTGTGTGCGATAGTGACGGACTGTGGGTTTCGGGGTGGGTTAAGTGAGAGATATCTATACCAAGCGATTGCAGCCCCCCAAACATCTCCAACGCCCAAGTGAGAACTGCTCTCTCCAAAGCAAAAAACACAGCATCCATAGGACCTGATGGTGTCCCCGGCTGTGTGCTCCACGAACTCAACGAGGAATTAAACCCACAGCTAGGACAGCTGTTTAATCATAGTCTTACCTCTGGATACGTACCCAGGGAGTGGCGCACTGCAACTGTGGTCCCACTTCACAAAGGCGGTGCCTCCACCGACCCTGGAAATTACCGCCCATTAGCTTGACAAGCCTTATCTGCAAAGCCATGGAGAGGATCATAATGGACCTCATAAATAAAGACATAGGAAATTTGCAGACTTTGGATCCATCCCAGTTTGGCTTTGTCAAAGGCAGATCATGCCTTCTAAACTTGGTTGACTTTTGAAACAGTCACCAAAGCCATTGATGAGGAAAGGCAGTCCATACAGCCTACCTCGATCTGGCGAAGGCCTCGATACAATACCCCACTCGGGTATCATTGAAAAACTCATCAGCTTAAATGTTAACCCATACATCACAAGATGGGTTGCAAACTGGCTGAGTGACAGAACCCACAGGGTCAGAGTTGCTGGCACCATGTCAGACTCAAAGCCTGTCACAAGTGGTGTACCACAGGGCTCAGTCCTGGGCCCACTCTTGTTTGGCATCTACTTTTCCAGTACAAGCAAACACAGGAGGGTTATGGCTGACAAAGTTTGCAGATGACTGCAAACTGGGCCATAGTAGAAAACACATCTGACACAGATATCCTTCAGAAGGGTCTCACAGAAATGGATAACTGGTGCCAGAGCCATGGCCTAAAGTTAAATGCCAAAAATGCATAGTCATACCCTTTGGGAAAAACAAGGTTACCCCTAGCTACCAAATAGGTGGCAATCCACTGAGCACAGAAGAAGTTATCAGGGACCTGGGGACCCAGGTTGATAGTAGTCTGTCATTCGACACCCATGTAGCTAAAGTAGTTAGGAAGACCTTCTACATTGCCCACCTTATCATGAAGGGATTCTCATCTAGATCAAGGGAGGTCATAGTCTCCCTATACTCATCACTCATCAGACCAATGATTGAGTACAATGCCCCATTCGGAATGTATCTGACCCGACACTTGCAGCAGCTGGAGAGGCCACAAAGTTCCTCACCAAAAGGATAAAGGGTCTCAAACATCTGTCCTATGCTGCCCGACTGAAAGAACTCCAGCTCTATTCAGTCGCCACCGCTTGCTCAGAGGTGACCTTTGCCTAACATACAAGGCCATGTCAAACCCAGATTTGATGAATATGCTTCACCTCAAAAAATCTAGATCCATCAGAGCCACAAGGGCAAGAGACTTAAACCTCGACATGGCTATTAATAGGACGTGCTGGAGGGATAGATTCATCACCCAAAGACTCCCTATGCTGTGGAATAAAATCCCGGTATATGTGAGGCAGAGCACCTCGCTGGCCTTGTTCAAGAGAAATCTTGACCAATGGATGGGAGATCACAGATATACCCCAGGGATTACCTCAGTGTCACTGCTCGACAGAGGCACAGCAAAATAATGGGTATAGTTCCCCATACTAAAGGGGTGGTGTAAGCCACAAAACTATGGGCTAGGCTTGTAAATGCCCTCGGGCAGATAGCCTAGTATGAACCTATGAACCTATGAACCTATGGATCCCATATATATATATATATATATATATATATATATATATATATATGTAGCTCCTGTTCAGAACAAAAAGTCGAACATCATATGGTTAAGGCCATGTGAATGACTTTCTGAAGTGTTATAGCTTTTGAATGGAGATTGTGATGCTGTAGGGATCAGAGAATTTACCGTTTTTCCTACTGTAATGCAGTCTTGTTTAGGAGTAACATATGCATTGCTGTAGATTCAGCTTCCCCCAACCTTACTAGGAATCACTTAATCTGGGTATCATTTCTTCTGCTAAAGCACAAATTCTCAATTCTTTCTAAAGAAAGCACTACATTTGCAGTAGTGGTACTTTTTTCCCAAATTTGCTGAAGAAGAGACAAAACAAATACTTTCATTGGAGTGGGGGTACAAAACACGTATTTGCCTTGTGTCTGTGTAACGGTGACTGTGCAGGTGGTTATATGAAGGAGTTATAAATTTGGAAAGTGTAGCCTCCAAAGTGGAGGTGCAGGGACAGGGTTACCTCCTTATCTTAGTCATGATCTTCTGATCATAACTGTTTGTATCCCAGGCAGAATCTTTCACATTACAAAGAAGATTTATAGAAACAACAACACCCTTTCTCTTAGAGAATGTCTTACTCTAACTCTTCAGACAGTTTTCCTGCCTTCTTTATTCGTTTATTTACACTTTGCTGACCATGTTAGTACCACTAGGTCAACTGACATCTTTTCAGGGGAGACCAAAGGTGGCGTTTATGCTGAATAGGGGTGGCCAGAACACTGGCAAACTTCCCTAATCTTTTCAATAAGTGTTGTGGAGTATTTTATATCCACATGAGCTACTACCAACTCTGGCAGATGAGGCTTATGTTTAGCATATCATCATAAGGGTGCCACACTCTGAAGTACAGCATCCCCCTTATATTGATTGCATTTCTGTGTCAGTATTAGAAATTATTCCAGCTGCTTAGTGTGGGAGTAGACCCACAGCATTCTGATCTTCCAGTAAAAAGGACAAGTGGGCTATCTGTTGAGCCACTGAGATTGATCTGGTTCTGTTTGTAGGCCTGTATCATGTGTGATAGATGGATGCTACTTAAGCAAATTTGTTTGCAGTTCTAATTGTCTGTTATCAGACTCATTCTTTGCCTTTTGTACTTATCAAGACTGTACTTGCTTCAATAATATCAGCTCTAAATAAAAAAGAAGGAACTGAAAGGCCATGACTATATAATCTGAAATAGTAACAAGCCAGTCTAGTCTGCTTAGAAGTTCCCTTTCATAACCTCTCTGCAGACAGCATCTAGTCTCAACCATTACTCATTTTTTCTGTCTTGATATACTTTTTTGCCTATTTCATGGATAAATAATCAACATCATTGATTCCATTGTATACCTGGTCAGTACTCATAGAATCTTGATTTGATGAATATTTCTACACACACCCACACACACACACACACACACACACACACACACACACACACACACACACACACACACACACACACACATAAAAGTTTACGCAGAAAAAGTTTTTTTAATAATTTGGAGACTTCAATATGTATTGTAAAGCTGCTTTCTCCAAATGTGGTTGTCCTCTAGTTTGTTATTTAGAGAAGGGAATGCAGTTGCAGATCTTTTATAGGAAAAATATGTTTGCAGTATTTTACTTAACTGAGAGTCATTGAAGGTTTTTGCTTCATCAGGTCAATGTTCTGAAAAATGTTCTTTGATCAGCTGTCCTGTATCTGTACTCCATTTTCCTTATCACTTTTACATCAGTCGATGGTAGGCCCCTGTGATGCCCCTGCACTGGCTCAGTAATCAAGGAGCCTCAATCCTCACCACTGGCAACAGTGGGGGGCATACAAACTGGGAGGATGACAAGTACACACACAGTAAAGTGCAATTTCCATTAAGAGCACACAGAGATCACAGTCAGTCTGGGGTTGTTTTCTCCCTTTTTTCTCCAGATCCCCAATAAGATTCCCCACTAGCACAGCTATAGGGTTGAGATCTCAGCCAAGTGGCCAAATTAAGACCTCCAGCACCCTCTCTGTCCAACCAGTGCTTTGTGTCCATGCCCAAGTAGCTGACACACACACACACACACACACTTTGAGATTTGATTTATATACAAGAACACACACCCATGGGGAAGGCTGGCACAGGTTTACTAGCTATGCTCCCTTTTGCCAGACTATAAGGTAGTTCCAGCTCCCACCAGCCACTACTTATCAACTACTATAAGGCTCTTACCAAAGGGTGTCCAATCTTACTGTGTAATATTACTATTAATCCAAATGGAAGTCTGACCAAGACATGCAAGGTTATTTAGGATTGGCCTGTACAGTGTCACCAAATAGATATGCAAATACTCTAAGAGCTTAAATATGTCTCACAAATATCAGACACAAAAATAGGTTTAAATATATTTAATAATAAATAATAAAAGAACAAGATAATACTCAGTAAATCAACACAGTACCCACGAACAAGGAAGTGTCCAAAGTGGTACTAGTAATAAGAAAACGGACACAAAACGGAACCACTGGCACTTACAGTCTCCACGTGTAAAATTATTTCCTCTCAATACTGAAGCTGTTCAGAAAAAATGTTTTACGTAAGCAAACTTCTACCAAATACCTACAATCCACAGGTTATAATTCGAAATGAATATAGCCCAAACCAAGCTGTTGCAAGAGTAGTTTGGAATAAATCCACAGACTGTATTTCGTTTTAACGTTTATTCACCTCCGTTTTCGTCACACAACTTCATCAGAAACATTGAGATCCTCCCCTCAATACCTTATATAACCAAACCAATTAACATTTTAATTAGTTGTCCTCATTTAAAGTGCATGCAGTCTTAAAAATGTTAAAGGTATACAATAAAATTGTTTTTACTGTTTGTATGATGTATAGGGTTGTTAATAACATACTTAGAAAGTTAAAATACAAAAACCCCATAAATATGGGTAAAAATGTGGTAAAAATCAAGTTTAAAAATCGAATTTAAAATAACAGAGGTTCTGAAATTAACAATTAAAAGACAACAATATTGTTGAATTTTCAAGGACCTATTCTGTTAGAGTTTTGCTGCTCTTAGTTTGAGTACAGGTCCCAGGGAGATCATACCATTTAAACCTGGGGGCTTAGTTGCTTCGAGTGTAATTTGCCAAAAAAGCTCCCTATATTCTACCCTGGTCTCCCACATCCCACCTCTAGGGTCAACATCCACTACTTCTAAAACAAAAAATTGAAACTTTGCTTTAACACATTGTTTGGAATGTTTAAAAAGGGCATTACTTTCTTTGTTAGTTCTCACTTCATACAGGTGTTCATAAATGTTAATTGGTTTGGTTATATAAGGTATTGAGGGGAGGATCTCAATGTTTCTGATGAAGTTGTGTGACGAAAACGGAGGTGAATAAACGTTAAAACGAAATACAGTCTGTGGATTTATTCCAAACTACTCTTGCAACAGCTTGGTTTGGGCTATATTCATTTCGAATTATAACCTGTGGATTGTAGGTATTTGGCAGAAGTTTGCTTACGTAAAACATTTTTTCTGAACAGCTTCAGTATTGAGAGGAAATAATTTTACACGTGGAGATTGTTAGTGCCAGTGGTTCCGTTTTGTGTCCGTTTTCTTATTACAAATCAACACAGTAACTTCAGATTTCAAAATCACAGGAAATATTTTAAAACAACATTGCAGGACAGTCTCAAATAAATACAGAAAACATCTAAACTAATCATTACTATGTTCCTATCTATATTTAAAAAGAGTTACTATGCCCTAAAAAACTTACTTACAACAAGACAAGTGCAGATGATATCGATGAGTGGATGTTCTTGCTAGGTCCAAGACAAAATACAAAATGCCCAGACTCTGTCTGAGAGAGTTCTTAAATTAATATTAAATATTACTGCTGGGTTAGCTTGGATGACATCCCATTTTGTCACCTGACTTCAATTTCCAAGCTAAACTCCCTTTTGTCAAAAACTAACTGAATTTAACATCTCTGTGTGAAAAATACATATCTCTCAGATGTTTGCTCAAAACTGTGTAGCTGCTAAGAAGTCATAAAACAATAAAACACTTCTGCATCTCAAACCTAGTAATTAATTCTCTTTTAAGGCAATACAAAAGCTTCTAGTCCTAGACAAGTAACTTAACCTCAACTATTCTTAAGTTTTGCAAATTAATCTTCTATGTTCCAGTAGGGTACACTGTGGATATATCTTTGAAGCTCAGTACTGTACAAACCCTGTGCAACAAACACTTTTGTGTCAGCAGTTTAATATACACATAACATACAATCTTAATACATTTGTAAGACAAGCATATGAATCATGTTGGTATTCACAAATGACATATGATTATTTACAAAGTTCCAGCTAGCTGTGCTGGCATTATTTCCCTGATGTCACAGTACCTACCAAATTTTCAGTTATTAATAGTTCTTTACACGAAGTTTGGCTCTAACTTGACAGGACACATTAGCTATAAGTGGTTACTCTTTTTGTAATGTGAAATGTCCCCATATATAGGTTGCTTATATCCTGGACAACTAGCATGTCTGACATTCTTTTTCCCCCTTATCCTTCCCTACCATATCTGCAAAATCTAACTGTGCAGGTCTTCTTAAGTAAGCCATATCCACTCTGATTATCTTCAGTTTCAGATTTTATTTAAATGCTTACTCCAAAGCACTTTACAAGTCTCTTGGTCAAATAGTAAATGATAATAAATACTAATAAAATATAAAACAAAAACTCTACTGAAAGCCAACTCCATTTAATACAATTAGCAACTATAGAGAAAAAGAAACAAGCACTCAGAAGGTGAAGAAAATATTTTATTATATAAAACAAAAACTACCAGTGTTAGTTCTTTCATCATCTTCAGTCATACTAGTACTTTTTTAAAAAATACTTATTCAAGTTTACTTTAAAAGAACAAATTCAAATTAAAATACATGCTCATAAATGCCTCACAATAAGTACTCATTAAAACCAATTAGTGAAGCTACATAATTGAAAAAGAGAGTTAGTGCTTTAATATTTTCAATTTCAAATCACTTTTGAAATTGAGGTGGTCATGTACCATGGCAGGGCTAGCCTGTGGTGGTCATGTACCATGGCATGGCTAGCCTGTGGTGGTCATGTACCATGGCAGGGTTAGCCATCTGGTGGTCATGTACCATGGCAGGGCTAGCCTGTGGTGGTCATGTACCATGGCAGGGCTAGCTACCTGGTGGTGTAAACCATGGCTCAAGCTGATTCTCACTGTTGAAGTGACACCCCATCCCCATGTGCAAAATGAGAAAAAGGGGTTGAGGATGGATGGATGGATTTAAACCATGTAGATCAAGACATTCATAATAAATTGCCAAGTATGTTCTTTAAGATCCAGAATGCATTTCCAGTCTCCCCTCCCCCATCAAAGTCTGCAAAATCAATAACACAAAACAAAAATCTCTTAAAATTATAATATTTTAAACTGTGTTTGAATAATGCAATGTTGCCATTGTTTTTCATCAAAGCATAATTGTGTGCCTATATCCTTGTACTTAATTTCCTAGTAATACAACCAGCTGTATAGGCAACAAAGGTAGCACAATTAAAATATCTCAGAGCTGCATTACTTTTTTCCAGCATTAAAACAATAAAATGAAGGCCACATTAGCTATAAGCTACATTACCTAGGAGAATTACAACTGTAGTTGTCCTTTACTCTACCTTTTTATGTACTTCCTGGTTTCAGAACATATTACTAGTATTACAACCCCTATCATTAAGGAATAGAAAGTTCTGATTGAATATGCCTCTGAAATATTCATGTGCCATCAGAATGATACAAATATTGGAAACTGTCTTCCTAATGGCCCTAACCAGATATAAATATAATTTCTTAGCAGCAGATGTTTAATTTATCCGTTTCTGATACATCCACCTACAGTGGGTTAAGGTTAGTGTTTCTATCCTTAGTTACTTCTTTGGATAATTAGTTAAGATATAATTTTTATGAAAATTCATGTCTGCAGTAGTGATACAAATCATCCTTGCAAACCTTCCTATTTGATATATATATATACCTTAAAATAATTTGGATACACGCTGTTAAATAGATGTTATTATCCACTTTCTTACTAGCAATAGATATCATCATATCAGCAAGCTTCAAATCCTTGGAAATGGCAATGTCTAAAAACAAATAACTCACTTTAATATAATTAAATGTAAAATCCAAAAAATGTAGTAGATTTCTCCATGTGTGAAAAAAAATGACATTAGTCCCATAATCTAACCACGCAAATAAAATGTCACCAATAAAATGTATGTAAAGATTTAAGAAAGGAGTATCAATGCAATTGCAAACATACAACTCTTCCTATTCTTCTAAAAATCTTATGGAAGCTTGAGCACATAGCTGCCTTCATAGCTATAGCTTGAACTTTGCAATAAACATCATTAAAATTAAGTAATTAGGATTTAAATCCATTTCCATATAATCACATAAGAAGTTGCCAACACATTTTCCCTAAAGCACAGTAAGCCTAACTAATGGGGAATAACTATTTATAATATAAACTAATTATATCGCATGCTATAAAGTAACGGTAATGGTAATATCACTTAACTTTGTTATACGGCTAGTAGAATTCAGAATAATGATATTAATTTCTTCACCACAGGTTGTATTCTAATAGAAGTATCCTCACCTAGATCATATAATGCAGACCTTTCGTCATTATTTAAATAATATATTTTCCTTGTTCAATTTCTATCCCTTTCACGTGACTTTTCAAATGCCTCTGTCAATCTAAATAGGAATGAACTGAAAGTGTTACATTTACTTCAGGACTTTAAACTATTTAAATCTTCATTTTTAAACTGAACTGCCAACTTCAACCTTTCTCTAAAAACTTTATATACATAATAGCACACTATCCCCTCATATATACATAATAGCACACTATCCCCTCATGAAAAATACAATTCATATCCTTCTTTAAATCTGCAAGCTCAATATCTTAAACATTAAAAATGTTCTCATTGAAGCCCAGATTTATCAACAAGTCAGTACCTACCATAATTGTTACCACTGTTATACATTCTGTGATTCATTCTGATTATGATAGTGTTCAAAATACCATCTCCATTGATGGAGAATGAGGCTGGTTTAATAACATTTGTGAATCCCTGTTGGTCATTGGTGCTAGTGTTCCAAGCTGATTGAATACTGAGGGATTTTGATTTATCTTATGAAATATCCATCCTCTCATATAATAATTACATTTGAATGGGTAATGTGCTCATCCTTTTACATTTGCATTTGAATGGGTGATGTGTTCGTCCTTTCACATTTTTTGTTTGTCCTTGTTCTGGAGGCATTATTCTAAAAAATCCTTGTGAATGAATATCACTCTTCCCATTAATGCCCACATTAGTTAAATGAGCATAGTTGTCCAATAATCACAAAAATCTCTATTTTTTTCCTTTGCTTAGCCAATATTTTGCTTTCTTTCTGTAATCTCAGCAAATATCTTAGTAGACTCTACAGATTTCACTTTTTGGAAATTCAGCTCTATGGAACTATTTAATTTATATATTTCAGAATCATTATTTTTATTAGCAGCCCCATATAATCCAAATCAGCTTAATCATAGATTCTCATTCCTTTAAAAACTCCATACTAAGGTCCACTTCTATTGGTCCCTCTTGATTCATAGAGCTCATGGAACATTGTTATTTCTTATAGTCTCTTTAAAGAAAAAATGTCCCACTGTAAATGCCTGAGAGTTTCAATATCTCCTTCTTAAATGACTTAGATAAAAATTTAATTATATCTATGTTCTCAACAGTTGTTTCTTAGCCACAAAATTTGTTGTGGGTATTTTTACTTCAGATAAATCTGAATCCACCTTTTCAATGTTAGCTGGATGATTTTGTGGTGAATTTAATCCTACATTGGTTCTCTGTAGTAAAGGCTGCATTTCATTTACAGTATTATTTGTGGGATTACATTTGGATAGCCTTTCTGATTTTTCTGGCCTTTACATTTCATTTGGATTCAGAATTAAAAATGAAAGGGTAGGAGTAGAAATGTCTTAACTAATACATTTATAATAAGAAGTTATTCTATGTTGTAGCCAGTGTACTAGGGATTCATTTTATGTGGGATGTACAAGATGCTAAGAAATTAAGTACAAAAATGTATAAGAATAATTAAACTGTGGTAAAAAGCAATGACAATAAAGTATTAGTCACAAAGTTTAACGTGTCATAATTGGAAGAGATGTTGGACTTATGTTATTAATTATGTAAAGCCTGATGCTGGAGAGGGGACTGGAAAGGAATTCTGGGTTTTAAAGAATATATTTGGCAAATTGTTACAAATGTCTCAGATCCCTTGATTTAAATGAAAACCTCAGTTTCATAAATGTTTTGAAATTGAAAAAAGTGAAGGCACTGGCTTAAATTCTTACATTGTAGCTTTGTGAATTGGTTAGTTTTAATTCGCAATTATTGGGTGGCATTTCTGAACACGTATATTTAATGCAAGTTTAAAGTCAGTCTGAAGAAGTCTTGATGAAAGCACTACATTTGCTTTGTATAATAAAGTATTTGTTCTTCTCCTCAACGCTAGTTTCTTTCTTTTTCTCTATAAATTATCACAAAATGATGCAAGCATGCATGTTTATCCAATGCTTGCTGTCTTAGAAAGAAAAAAAAATCATAGTAAACATAAGTGTACTTAAAAAAAGAATATTAGCATCTCCAATAAGGAGCTGTATAACAATCTGCTCAGTCAGTCATAATTAGCTTTTATTAAGATGTTCATCTATATGGGTTATATCCTGTCAAGTATAACCAGATATGTCTTTATTGGGCAAATAAGTTCCCTATGGGAAAAAAACTCCCATATTTAAACAAATATTGTTTTAATATACATTCCTGCTTAGGAAAATTGTTTTTAATCTAGGAGTTTATATTTAATGGACTGTCACAAGATTTAACTGTACTTTTAAACAGGAGCACACTTTTTTCCTTCCAGTTGAAAAGTAGTTAGAAGTAGTTAAAACCATTTTTCTTTGTAGAAATTTTATTTATTATACTTTTTTGAGCTGGCAAAGTGTATTAAGGTGCTTTATGTTGTGTTTTTGTGGGAAAAAGTGACTTTTGACAATTTTATTTTTTTTACTGGATTATGCTGCTTCTTTTCCTTGGGGGAGAGGCATCATTTTCAGCTTGACAGTGGAACAAGCTACCAGTCCCATGGTCAGATCTTCTTCCAGCCACAAGAAAAAAAAAAGTTAAGCAACAGCCTTTGCAACCATAACAGGCTAACAATTTATCTGAGACACATTTTGGTGACTTTGCTGTGGCCAAAACTGGTTCCTCATACCATTCATATTTTACCCCAGATCCCTCTGGTGTAGTACCTACAGCCACTATGAACCAGGGGTTAGCCACCTCCTCTGTGGCTCTTGGGAACTCTTCTGTGGGCAAGGCAGAGCCACTCATTTCAGTCCTGAGAAAGGGAACAGGGAAGGTGTCCCTGTTTAGTCAGAAGGTTGTGCCCATCCCTGGGAAGCAACTGCTGTCATTAACAACAACATGATTTATTTTTGTGTTTCAAATAGTAGTGTTCATCCCTAATGCTAAAATGAAAAGCAGTGAAACATATGATGTCTTAATTTTTCCCCCCTAAGTAATAACCATCTAGGGCAGGCTTTGACCCTGTGGCCTGCTGGTCCATCCTCAGGAAACAGTGACCATTGTGCCCTGTGTATTGAGAGCGAAGGCAAAGTCTGCTTGTGCATTAGGCAAGACCCCCATTTGGCACTTCCCTCCAGACTGAGGACCAAAAAAAGTTTTAAAAAGTCTGGCAGTTTCCATGCAGGATTAAGGATATGAGTTGTTAACAAGCTGCTTCCTTTGTTTCAGGGTTTGATTCACTTGCCCTCTGTTTACTCTGACCAAGCCACTTAAACAAATAGTGCTCCTGGATCACTCCTGAAAAGGGCCCCTTGTGACCAGTAGACTTACCTGGTTAATGAATAAATTAATTTTAAAACGTTCTTCAGGCTTTTAGGCATAGCAAAGTCTGATAAACTTTGAAAACAAGCTTTACTAAACTGTGAATAACTACACTAGCATGTCCGTATAGTTCTAACACCAAAAAACAAACACTTACTGTCATTTAAAGCTGCTTAAATGATAACTGATACTGCTTGGAGGGACCGATCTGCACCTCTTCCACAGTGCTATGTACTTAACAGCATGAGTCTAGGACAGCTGGCCCCTTCACTCCACCTTTCTGACAGCATTGCATGCAGTACATAGACTCTGTGCTTACAACCCTTTTCACAAACACAGTTAATCAGATACAGTTCTTTCATTCCTTTTTTGTTACTGATTTCAGTAAAGTTTGAGGATCTGATACTGTCTCAATTTGTTCGATTTCTTGTAAGTATGCTGAAATCAACAATGCTCAGGCATGAGATATCCCTCTGCCTTTTTTTCCCTATCATTTTCTGTTTATGTGCTTGTCAGACAGTATAACTGGGTTGCCGTTAAGCTGTTTATTGCAGTTTTCCTTGAATATTTTCCATAGTTTTCTGGACTGCTAGAATTGTTTCAGTGTACCAAACTTCTTTCCATTTGGCATATTTCATTTAGGTTTCTCAAACAATCTCAAGTAGAAATTCTTGTTCCAATGGCTTGCACAAAAAAAAAAAAAGAGTTGAATGGCATTAGGCCGAATGCCTTTTTTGATCCAGCAATGATTCACTTTTTAATGAGATTTCTCCGTTCTTCAAATTGCTGTGACCTTGGAGTTGGTATATATATATATATATATATATATATATATATATATATATATATATATATATATATATATATATATATATATGGTTCCCATTCAGAAGCCTGAAACATCATAAGCCTGAAAATCAAAATCCTGAAACCAATAGCCTGAAAATTCAGAATCCTGAAAACTCAAAATCCTGAAAGCCCAAAATCCTGAAAGACCAAAATCCTGAAACTCAAAATCCTGAAAACACAAATAATGCTAATATGTCACTATAAAGACACTAATATCTACCAACTGACCCTGACCCTAACCCTAACCCTAAGGTCCGACCTGACCCGCCTAACCCTAACTCACTTAAACCGCCTAACCCCAATATTTGTCACTATTGCATACATGCCTAACCTGCCTAACCCTAACTCACTTAAACCGCCTAACCCTAAAATAAAACCAACCGCACACTTACCTGACCCCAACGCATGACCTAACACCACAGGGCTAACAATAGCAAAGCCACAATGACATCAGTATGTATATTTTGTGTTTTCAAGATTTTGAGTTTCAGGATTTTGGTCTTTCAGGATTTTGGGCTTTCAGGATTTTGAGTTTTCAGGATTCTGAATTTTCAGGCTTTTGGTTTCAGGATTTTGATTTTCAGGCTTATGATGTTTCAGGCTATATATATATATATATATATATATATATATATATATATATATATATATATAGGTCTGCTTCAAAAGATTGAAATTTTACCACATCATCCCTTTTATCTGTGAAGACCAGAAGATTGAAGTTTCGAAGTTGTGAAATATCGCACATTGTGAATGGAGTTCGCCGTACAGTGCAAAATGGGAAATTTACCATTCTCTTCACTGTAGTGTGATCTCGGAGTTGATATATTTGAGTAGCAGGGTGTGTGGGGGGGTGCAGTGGGCTTGCCCCCTAAAAACATGAAGGAAGATGTTGTCACCTGTTAGATTTTTTTTTTTCTGTTCGGTATATCACAACTTCAGTCATCTGGTCTTCGATGATCAGAGGTTCGACTGTGACATTTCGATCCTTTGAATTAGACCCATATATATGTGTGTGTGTGTGTGTATATATATATATATATATATATATATATATATATATATATGTTTGGGGGTGTAGACAGCTTGCCCCAAAAAGGGAGTTTTTCCCCCCTTTGATTTTTAGTGCATTTTTCTCATTCTGTCGAAGAGTCGACTTTCAGGAAGATGACGTTTCATAGTAGAGCTCTTGATTTGTCATGGGCATGTTTATTGCTGTGTCCAGTCAACATGCAAATTGTTACATACTAATTACATTTAATTGTATTTCCTAAAATGCTTCAAATGGAAGAATCCCAGCTGTAAGTGCACAGGACACAATGTGCATAATGGCATTTTCTGATAGAAAAATACCTATAACTTAGATTAAAAAATGTTGGTAAAAAACATTAAAATGGAATAAAAATTAGCAAAGATTACTTTAAGTACTGAAGAACTGTTGCTCCTCACAGGTTTGTGATATGCTCCAAAGCAGCAAGTCTCTGAATATATTAAACATATAGCCATCTAACTTTTCCTTGCTTACAAATATCAGCAAACTTCCTAATTTATTTATTTTTATTTATTTTTTATTTTACATTTGTTTACTGGGAAAGTCTGTCTGGACAAGGGTCCTTTTTCAGCAGTGGCCCAGGGAGAAAAGCTCCTAATACAGTATATAACTTTTACATCTGACAGTTTTGTTTACATAAGACACTTAGATATACATAGTAACAGTGCAAAGTAGTATGGTAGTCTACAACAGTGTAAAAGCTAAATAAGTTTTCATGAAATATTTAGTTTCTGATTTATAGCAGTTTATGTGTTCTAAATTGTAAATAGAATACATACTTAGTATACCATGCAGATTCACAGGTTCTCAAAGTTAAGGATGTAATACAAGTTGACATAAAAGTGGGGTGAGGGGTTAATGAAAGTAGAAGAGAGAAGGGGAAAGGGTACATTAGTTGGGGTAGCAATGTACCGAGAGGGAGGGAGGTGGTAAAGAGCAGTAGGTAATATAAAAGATTAATCAGGGTTGTCACAATTACAGAGCCAAGATTGCAGTAGGTGGGATTTTAAGGCCTTTTTGAAGGAAGCAATGGATGTTGTGGTTGAGATGTTGGGGTGGGGGGGTGATTGTTCCAATGTGTGGCAATAGTGTTGCTACAGAGGGATATACCTGCAGAATTATTGGCTTTGGTCAGATCTAGTAGGAGTTTTTGACTGGATCATAATTTTTTCAATATCTTTTTAATTCCTTTAAATCTTATATCTTTCTTTTGTGAACCTAAAAATGACTATTCCAGTCTTGTCATCACTAAGCAGCTCATACTTGCATTATAAAAATAAACAAAAATAAACAGAACTTTTTCCTTTTGCAAAATAGGAATAATGCCTTGAAGGGGTGCTAATTTAAGATTTACTTCCACCTGGCATGAGCACTTGATCCCAAGGGTGAAGCTCTTGTTATTAGACTTGATCAGATTAAGTAATGTTAACCATAACTTTTGCCCTCGCAATGCATTATTCCTAAATTTTATAAAATGAGACTACAAATAAAACTGATTTAAAGCCTTATATTCCAGCATAAATCCAGGCATCAGATTCAATAAATACCACTGAGTCTGAACTTTAAATAGTACTAAAACGTACTGTTACCTGAGTTGAAATGGTCACAGCTATGAATGCAGCTAAACATTAATTTAACTCCAGTATCACATCAACAGTCCCTGTGATACCCCAAACCAAAATAAAAGTACCTTAAATGGCTAGTTTGAGTCCAGTCTCATGAGTCCTATGGTCAAAATCAAATGGTTCAACAAAAAGTAGCCAGGAAAAAAAAGCCAGTGCAGCAGTATCCTAGTCTCCATAGTCATTTGACATTCTGCAAAATCATTAGCAAGAGGCAAACTGCAGCATAAAACATCACATCCAACAAAAAGAGCAGAGGTAGCAAACGGCACGTCCTGTCATGCATATTGAGAAGCCTAGCAGTGTAGGTACAATTACTTGGATCACACCTGAGCACACTTTAATTATAATGAAAAAGTCCAATCAATAAAGAATTAAATCAGGTGAAATTATGACAGCAACCACATGGATAAAATAAGTTAGTCTATGTTCTCTGGCACGTGGCAACTGTTGTCCACCATTTTAGACAAGGCCTTGTCTACTTGTGCATCCATCCATCCATCCTCAACCTCTTTTCCCATTTTGCATGGGGTTGGGGTGTCACTTCAGCATTTGTATTTAAGTCACAGTCTATTTTGCTGATGCCATCACCTCCCTACAGCTGTAACTCAGCATTTCACTACATGGATCAGATTTGTTATATGAACCTGAAAGAGGTTACACTAGATTTTAATGTGCTGAATTTCTCTGATGAAAAATAAAATAAGTTAGTCTATGTTCTCTGGCAACTGTTGTCCACCATTTTAGACAAGGCCTTCTCCTTGTCTACTTGTGCATCCATTCAACCGTCCATCCATCCATCCTCAACCCCTTTTCCCATTTTGCACATGGGGTTGGGGTGTCATTTCACCATCTGTATTTAAGTCACAGTCTATCACCTCCCTACAGCTGTAACTTAGCATTTCACTACATGGATCAGATATGTTACATGAACCTGAAAGAGGTTACACTAGATTTTGATGTGCTGAATTTCTCTGATGAAAAATTGACAAACAGAATTATTTATACTGTTATGAGGAAGCCTTTAACCCTGTCAGCTCTGAAACTGTAGTAATGTGGGTAAGTTATATAAATCTTAGAACTTCTGGTTTGGGGGGACAGGTATATCTCATAGAGGATACTGCTACTCTTGAACGGACTCTCCATCCACATAAAATAAATTCACCCGTGTCCATATTTAAGTGCAGCTTAGATCTACAGATAAGAAACAGAAAATTTTCCTCAAGACTGCCCCCTATACTGCTAATGGACAGAGGTAGCTTCTAAATGTTTTATCCTATGCATGGGTGCCCTCAAATTATCTTTGGTATGATTGCAGTTATTCTCATTAGGGGTAATATAGAATTATTGACCATGGGTTGTATAAGGCCGATTTATAACCAAATGCGACAGGTTATTTCAAGCACAAAAAGGAAAATTGCTAGGGTTAAAATTACTTGTAAAGGCAGCCAGCTATTTAGTATCTCATCTTCAGATTCTGATGAAGTTCACCTTGTGGATGCAATCCCTTAAATATTAAAAATCAGTGAAATATCTGTAGCTTCACTGCTATGCCAAGAGACCAATTTCTTTCATGTGTTTTTGAATTCAGCTTTGCTTTGGTCTTTACACAGAGTGGGAGAGGAAAATGCTTTTTTTATGTTATAGAAAATAAAAGGCGTATGGGCTGGAGGATAAAATCATATTGAAGTTTATTACAAAAATAAATAATTCGATTAGGTAAGCGCTTTCGAGGCAACCCTCTTCATCAGACCTTAATACAAAAATGAAGGCAAATGAAGTTTAAATAAAACCAACAACTAATAAAAACATCGTAAAAATCAGTGTGGCAGCCCTCTTTTTTTCAAAAGAGGTTTTAAAGAAACGGCACTGTTAAGACCAGGTGACAAATAAGCTTTAAAATCCACACTCCATCTCAGTTCAACATATTCAGTCTCATTGCTAACATCACCTTCTCTTAAACTAACATTAATTTTTTGTAAGACCAAAAATTTAGTCATATTGAATGCCAGATTCTATAACATGCTTGGCTAGTGCATTAGTAGATTTTGTTGTTCTGTATGTCATTAAGATGTTTCATCACCCTTTCCTTAAGGATACGATTCGTTTTACCAATGTAGAACGCACTACAAAGGTTGCATCTGGCCAAATAAACAATATTCTTAGTAGAGCAGTCTGCATAAAATGAAAACTCTACGGGCTTTTTATGTACTGGGTGCATAATCATACAAGTAGACAATATATTACTACAAATTTTACAAGATCTACAGGGGTATGTACCCTTACGTTGTGAAAAAATCTGTCACGTGCTATTCTGCTTATAGCATAATCTCGTCTTCAGATTTTTGCTGTTCTTAAAAGCAAAGCTAGGTGCAGATCCTACAACCCTACTAATGCTTGAATCTGTAAGCAGAATGGGCCAATTCTTTTTAATAATTTCACGTCTTATTAACATCATTAGAAAAAGTAGGGCATAATCTATTGACAGTTGATGATAATTTTTGCCCTTCAAGTTGCGTATTCAATCTATGTCCTTCAGAGAAATAAGGCTTAATCCTATAACTATCAAAAGAGTCAACTACTTCTACTGCTCTTTCTATGTCTGATTTCTTATACCCCCTATCAATAAGATCTGTAGTAAGGCAATTCATTGCTTCCACATGTTCTTCCTTATTAGTATGCAATCTCCTACAGCATAACACCTTTTTGTTATGTTATTTGCCAAATTTTATAGTGATCAGTTTCAGATACTGGCTGAAATGCTATTTTTTAATCCCAGGAAAAGAACTTTATTGATTGCTTTGAAAAATCACCTTATGAGCAAGGTGTGAGCATTTGCATACCTCTATGTCTTGCATACCACGCTATTAGGGACTCATTGGTCCTGGATCTCTTCTATCTTCACAAATACCTGAACCACAGATATAAATCTTTTCTAGCAGACATGTAAAACGTAATAGAAAGATGAGTTCATTGTGCTGTTCCCCCCCTTGCAAATCATGCAGTGTGATAAGCTATCTTCCTTCAAACAGGACCTGAATGACTGGATGTATAAACCCAAATTCACCCCAAGGTTTATTGACCTGGCCCTCCTCAAAAGTGGTGGTGCACTCTAAGGGTGGGTACTGACAAGACATAAAAGAAAGCAACACTCAGCTGCCTTGAATTTCCTGTATGAGTTTACAAGAAAAGTTTAACCAAAATATTTAAAGTGATTTACACACTTTTTTAGCAAACACGTGTAAGAAATTCATGGAGATGGGAACTGCTTTTTTACTAAATAGACTGGACCCTTGTAGTAACAACTTCAGGTGGCAGAAAACGTTATTGTGCTTTATTTTATTAAGGATCGCCCCTGTTGTCTCAGACCTGCAACCTTCCCCCTCATGACATTACATTTTTGGGGAGGGGTAAAAAATGGTATAAAGGAAGAGTCTGCAGTTGCATACCTCACTGTCTATAGCTCTGTATGTTATTCTATTTCTGTGCTACCTTTGGCAATAGAAGACACATTCTACTTACTAAGACAGATTGTCAGCACTCATAATATCATGGCTAGGAGGAGAAGAATAGAAACAGCAAATCTCTTTTGTATTCACACATCTCATCATCTATAGTAGTTCACAAGCAACAATAGTTCTGTTAACTACAGCAATATTGCTAGTTTGGTATTGCAGGGAGACTGCCTTGCATTGAGCTAATATATATATATATATATATGAAGTTATATTACTGAAACCATAACATAATTCCTTTATTTCAGAAAAATTAAGTTTGTTTTGCTTTACTTTTAATGACTTGTTGCTGTATTAAAAAAAAAAAGTAGATGCCTCCTGTGACATCATTCTTGGAATGTGACTATAGAGTGCAGTGCTGTGGACAATAGCTCTGAATGTGGCTGCAAACCATTCTGCTAAGCTTCAACTGCTACTAATCCTAGCATCACTCCTGACATATAGACCACAGGTCCACATGCTCCAAATCTGAGTGCACCATGGCACAGCACCCATGCTTTATGAGTTCCTGAAATGGCCCACTGTTTTGGTGGTCTGCCCTTTTGGTAGTTGTCGTTTGCATTTTCTGTCTGGCTTGTTTACATGGGGCTCTTTATTTTCTTGACTTTATGTACTCATTATCTTGTAATGCACTCTGCACTGGTTTTCCCTTGTGTGACATCACTGTTTTAGAATTCCACATACCCTGAGCATTGCCATTACCCACATTCATTTTTTACTGTGCAATGTTCTAGTCAGTCGGACTTTCCCGATAAACAAATGTTAAATAAATAAATAACAAAATACTTAGAACTAAATAATCATATCCTTGCACTAATATATTACTGAGTTAAACCAACAGGAATATCTAAAGGGATGTCTAAAGGAAAGAAGAAGAGGTTGCCATCAGTCACTCACCTCTACCTACCAGATCAAATCTCCTCCCAGTATAAAGAGTAAAGGAAATTGGCACTGGGTGGAGGAACCGAAATAAGCTAATGATATCAGCTCTAGCAATCGTGATACCATTGAGAATGTTAAGAAAAGACACCTGACATTCCATCTTTCCAAATGTGTTTATTTTTGCCCTCTCTCTTTACAGTTTCATGAAATGCCTCTACTTTGGACTGAATCATACAATGTCTGAACAATTTGCCTAGTGTAAAAGCTTGATAAGTGCTTGATATGAGTTGGTTCTTACTATAACTGATTGCAGTCCCCCACTGCCTACATTCATATACATGCTCTAATGTGCAATGATTATACCACTTTTTTTTTCTGAAATAAAAGTAGTGTCCAGACTTCCATTATTATAAGACTGAGAAGCTCCCTCTTTTTCACTGTCATGATGTCATCCATGGGGCTAATGATGCCATCTCTGGGGGTGATTGTGTAATCTGTGGAGATTCTCCCAAGCTACACTTTAGAGACTGAACTCCTTTTACTGTCTTCACCTGGGTTCATCATCTGCTCCTCATCAGATGGTCCCCATCTCAGTCCTAGTTTGTTGGACAGCCCTTAAAACTCTTCCATTTGCTAAGATAGTGTAGCTAGGCAGACAAAACTTTTACAAGACTCCTGAAAAAACTAAAATCAGCATGCTCCTCAAAATTTGGGGTATGTGTCATGTACTGCTATTTTTGCTGTATGCTATGCTGCTTTCTTTAACTATAATCTGCCCAAACAATGCTTTTTTCTCTCTCTTTCTTGTTATAGGTGACGCTTTATCAGAAACTAGGCCATTTACATGGGAAGCGTATTCATCACTTTTATGTTGACAACATTGTTGAAAATATTACAGTGCAAGTTGCTGGACAGGTTACTTCTGTTGTCATCCTTGACCCAGCAGGTATGGTCTACCTCAAAATAGTTGGAAGGATTTGGTTCTTTGGGGAGATGGTGCTACAGGTATATTTCTGACAAAGCCTTTGAGAAAAAACTTGCAAGACAAATTGATAATGGAGCCATAAACTGTCATGAACTGTCTTCAGTTTGCTTTATGTCTTCTACACAAACTGAAAATAATGAAATGCATGTTTTGTCGATGTTCTTTAAACATTTTAGACCTAGTATTTTTTTAATCTTTTTTCCTTAGATCTCTCTCCCTCTACCTCTTTCATTCTTTTTAATTATATTTATGAAACAGCTCAAACTGTAGTTTATAACTACCCTGCCACAGATTTTTTTAATAAGCATGTTTTATTATATCACAACTAAATCAGCGACACAGGTACATATATGTTAATATAAAAGAAAACACTAGTAGCATTTTTCACACAGGATACATGTCCTTCGTAACAATTATCGTTCATGCCAATATTACATAAATTGTTCAATTTCTTATAGGTTCATAGGTTCATAGGTAAGTACTAGGCTATCTGCCCAAGGGCATTTATAAGCCTAGCCAGAGTGTGTTGGCTTTCACCACCCCTTAGATTAGTTCCCTGTGCCTCTGACCAGCAGAGCCATTATTTCCCTGCGCCTCTGTCCAGCAGAGCCACTGCAGTGATCCCGAGGATAAATTTTCTGTTTCCCATCCACCTGTCAAGGTTTCTCATGAAGAGTGCTAATAAGGGGCTCTGCCTGATGTATATTGGAATCTTGTTCCAAAGCATGGGGAGTCTCTGGGTCAGGAATCTATCCCTCCAGCACATCCTATTTATCGTTGTGGTAAGGTTTATATCCCTAGAGCGTGTGGCTCTCAGGGATTTTTTTTTTTTTAGGTGGAGCATATCCATCAATTCTGGTTTGGACATGGCCTTGTATGTCAAGCAGAGATCACCTCTGAGTAAGCAGTATGCAACCGAATACAGCTGGAGTTTCTTTAGTTGGGCTGCATAGGTCATCTGTTTGAGGCCAGTAATCCTCTTGGTGAGATACTTTTGTGGTCTTTCCAGCTGTTGCAGATGTCTTGTAAGGTACATCCCAAATGGGGTGTTGTATTCTATAATGGGTCTAATAAGTGATGAGTAGAGAGGCACAATAACCTGTAAGAGCCGCGGTGGTGCAGCGGTAGCGTTATTGCCTCACAGCAAGAGGTTCTGGTGTTTGATTCTTGGCTGGAGCGCCTTATGTGTGGAGTCTGCATGTCCTCCCTGCGGTCAAGTGGCATTCAAAAGACATGCATAGAATGGGCATGCCTTTGCTGAAGGCTGGGCATCGAGCTGGCACCTCGACACCCGTAAAAAAATCTACTGCCAATCATTAGCAGACCAGAGTTCCGTTGTGGCGACCCCTAACCGGGAAAAGCCGAAAGAAGAAGAAGAGAGGCACAATAACCTCCTTTGTTCTAGATGAGAACCCTTTTGAGTTTAGGTGGGCCACGTAGTATGATTATCAAAGGAGAGATTGCTATCAACTTGGGTCCCCAGATCCCTTATTACTTTTTCTGTATTTAGGGGACTACCACCATGTGGTAGTTTGTGGGTACTTTGTTTTTTCCAAAGGGGATGACTATGCACTTTTTGGCATTCAGATTGAGGCCATGATTTTGACACCAGGTATCCATCTCAGTGAGTCCCTTCTGGAGGGTGTCTGTATCAACCAGAGAATCAATTATGGCTCCTAGTTTGCAGTCATCTGTGAACTTGGTCAGCCAAAGTCTTCCTGTGCTTGCCTGTACCTCTGAGAAGTATATACCGAACAGGAGGGGTCCTAGGACTGAGCCCTGGGGGACGCCACTTGTAACCGGTTTCGAGTCGGACCTAGAATCTGCAACTCTCACCATGTGGGTTCTGTCCATGAGCTAATTGCAACCCATCTCGTGACATAGGGGTTAATGTTCAGGTTGATGAGTTTGTCTATAATACCAGAATGGGGAATGGTGTCGAAAGCCTTTGCAAGGTCTAGGTAGACTGTGTGGACCTCCTTACCCTCATCTAATGCCTTGGTAACTGTCTCAAAGAAGTCCACCAGGTTTAGGAGGCATGATCTGCCCTTAACAAAGCCAGACTGGGTGGGGTCCAAAGTTTGGAGGTTCCCAATGTCTCTGTTAATGAGTTCCATGATGATGCGCTCCATAGCCTTGCAGACTAGGCTAGTCAGGCTTATAGGGCGATAGTTCCCGGGGTCCGTTGTGGTGCCACCTTTGTGGAGTGGGATAACTGTTGCTGTGTGCCACTCTGTGGGTATGTAGCCTGTAGAAAGGCTGAGTTTGAACAGTGTGTTTAGGTGAGGAGTTAGTTCATTTTTGAGCTCTTGTAAGACACAGCCTGGGACACTGTCCGGTCCCATAGAGGCTGTGTTTTTGGCTTTGGATAGGGCTGTTTTAACCTGTGTGTCGGTGATTGCCAGGGCCTTACATTCTTCTGGTATGGTAATGGGCCCTTTAGGGGGTGAGAGGGGTGTGAAGTTTACACTGAACCTGTCTGCCAAAATGTTGGCAATATCAGTCGGTTCAGTGTATTTTGTGCCATTCTGCACCAACTCAGAACAGATCTGAGAGTTTCCACTTAGGTTCTAGGTTCCTGACATAGCTAAAGAATGCTTTGTGGTTATCTTTGGAGTCCTTGGCAATTTTTCTTTCAAAGCTAGCCTTGGATGATTTAATGAGGGATCGTAGTTTTTTGCTGATACTGATCAGGGATGTCTTTCCTTCTAGGGATTTTGCTCTTATCTGTACTAGTTTCCTCCTTCTATTGTAGAGTCTGTTTATGGCAGGGGTCCACCAGACTGGTTTCCTTTTCTTGGAGGAGTGAGTCTTGGTTTTACTTGGGATAGCATGATCCATGCATTCCTGCAGATGATCATAGAGTGCCTTTGTATAGGTTTCAGCAGCTTGGACAGCATTGTGCATTGGCGTAGGGACTGCGAACCTTTCCACCTCAGTCTTAAGCAACATGAAGTTTGCTTTTGAAAAGTTTTTCATGGTGGTTTCCTTGATTGGGGTTGGGGGTCAGAATGTGAATATCTAGAGTGATTAGTCTATGGTCTGATCTAACAAGCAAGGGATTGACATCAGGTGTGGAACACCGGTTGCCCATGTTGGTGATGACCAGGTCCAATATGTTGTTCCCTCTGGTGGGGGTGTTGACCAGTTGATCCAGGGCGTTTGAGTTTATAAATTCTAGGAAGCGTACTTGAGTAGTTCTCCCATTTAATGTTTGGGTAGTTGAAATCACCCAGTATTAGGGTGTTTGGTAGGACCTTCATATTTCCCAGTGTCTCCAGAAATGCGGAATGGGGGTCCTGGGTCATGGTGGGTGATCTGTAGCAAGCTACAATTTGGATTACAGTTTTACCCATTGTTAGTTGCACTTGGATGATCTCTGATGCATCGTGCTGTGCCACTAACCTGGAGGTTTGGGTATCCTTGATGAATATGGATACACCCCCACCTTTTGTGTTTCGGTGCTGGTTCTGTGGCCAAAAGGTATGGTATGAGTTATAGCCTGGTAGTGCTGGGGTGCACTCTGGACCCTTAAACCAGGTTTGTGTTACTGCACAGATATTGAAGTTCTCCATACTGAGGAGTGTCTCGAGTGCGTGCATTTTGAGGTTTAGACTTCTGGCGTTGAGTAGCATTACCCTCAGTTTTTGGTTACTTGTGCTATTTACGGTGGTGGGTTTGTCTTTTGAGCCTTGCCTAAAAAAGGCACTATGGGGGGCAGCAAGATCCTTTGCCAGTATTCGAAAGCCTAAGGGTGACAGGTGCAAGCCATCTCTTGCGAAGCAATGTGGCTCGTCGAGCATGTCATCCCAGGCAGACAGATACTGGATCCCCTTTGAATGACACCAGAAACTTAGCCAATTGTTGAAGTTGATCATTTTTTCTTTATACTGTGCATCATTCTTGGTGAGGGTAGGATGCTACTTAGAGTCAGGGTCATACCTGCCTGGGTTACATGATCAGAGAGCTCTTCCATGTCTCTTTTCATGTAGTCCAGGGAGGTACATCTCAGGTCCTTCACACCAACATGTACAATGACAGAGTCATATTTGTACTTGTTCTGGAGTGACCTGAGTGCTTGTGTTATGTGGTGGATCCTGGCGCCTGACAGGCAGCTAACTGTAACCTTCTTCTTGTCCAGCCTAGTTAGTGGGACATTAGTGCGCCTGACTATACAGTCGCCTATTACTAGTGTGTTGGGTATGTTATTTTGTCTTAAGGGCTGTGATTGTGTGGCACACTGATTATGTGAAGTATGTGTTTCATGGTTGGTGATGGGTTGTGGAGGTTGCTTGGATGTCTGCTTTGGAGGTCTCTGTTGCTTTTGCAGATTTTTATTTAGAGCCTCCGAATATGTTTTTGTGTATTTATGTGTGTTATTTGCCTGTGTTGCTTTGTTAGGTCTATGTGAGACTGGTGGTGTGTTGCAAGTATTACCCTTCTCCTCTTGGCAGTCAGTTACAGTCTGGGGTTGAGAGAGCTTTGCCTCCAGTCTGGCTGTATAATTGAATCTCTCGCATATATTAGTGTTTGGTGGTAGGAGGAGAGGGTTGTCTGTGTACATGAGGCAGTTGTAACATTGCCCCAAAATGCCCAGATTCACCAGTTGGACTGGACAGTACACCTGAAACTGCCCTTTGGACATGCCTGAATAGGTAGAGTGAGCTGTTTTTCTGATTGACTGGTGTGGTTCTTCTGGACTCTTCCTTTCCATAAACCTCACTTCTCCTTCTGTACATGACTCTGCATCTGTTGTTCCCATGGATTCCATTTACTTCTGTCTGATTTACTCTTTCTTTTTAATAAGGATCCAACTTCCAGTTCTTCCATCTCCTTCACAATATTTAGTAGAACAATTACAATTGTTTCCCGTTCTTATTTACATTTTCTAATAATTGCTTTTTTGGCAGTCAGTAACATTAAACTCAGTAAGAATTCAAAATTCAGAAAGTATGACCAAGCTCAAAAAGAATCCTTTCCTCAGTTACAATGATTTGCTACCCCAATATTTCTGACAAAACAATCTGTAGGGATTTTTTTTAATTTTCCAATTTGTTATATTCCCAAAACAAATCTTTCCGATTACTACTGTCTTTTCTGTCACACCTCCTGCATTTGCTATCTGAGGAAAAACTCTATGAAGTCTGTTGAGGTATAAAAATATCTATGCAAATACTTCCAAGCAAAAATCTTCTGGACTTTATTGCAAACTTAGGAACCATACAGATGCCTTTCATTTGCTTTTCCAATCTCTATTCCCAATTGCTTCTAGCCTTCTCTGATAGTTTATAGTCATCATGCAATATTTTATATGTCCTGCTTATTATTCCTTTTTTAACAGTAGATTTTCTTCTGGACTCAACTAAAAGCTTTGCCACATCTGGTTATTAAGCTATTATTAATTTGTACATAAGCTTTTTACTCAGCTCTCAAATGCTATGTAAGGTTTGTATTCCACCGTTATCCATTAAATACACTTATTTCATTTGGAGTCTACCATTTTATTTGCCTGAACCAGTTGCCAGTGTTTTATTTTTGGTTTGTCTTTCGTTTTTAAATATTAATTTCTGTAAGAGGCTTTCCCCCCCACGCCTCCACAGAAAATGCTCCTTGGCTCAGTTGGACATTCCTAGTCAACAAACATCTAAATAAATAAACAAATGCATAAAAAAAATTATCTTAAGTCTCCGCTATCCCATCCTCTTTGTATATATATTCTGATATCAATCCCTGGTAGGAAGGCAGTCTCGAACCTGCAGTCCATACTTCTGCATGGCCTCATCCCACTTTATTACCTTTCCATCTGTAGTTATTTGCTCCTATTACCTTGGTTTATTTGCTAATTCCCTTCAATAAATTCCAGCTACCTCTTGCCTATTTTTGTACCCTTATTTACACTCATCCTTAGAATGTTGTCAGCATATATTTAAAATTTTCATTTTAATTTTGCTTCAGCCTCACGAGTCCTGATCATCAGTCCTCCCCTTGGGCTCTATAAATTCATTTACTCCTCCATCCTGCTTTGCCCGAAGACCCCACATGTCTCCTTTTAGGGAAGGAGCTACTCTTTCCAGAGGGTACTGCCGCTCAATAACCCACAATGTTAATCTAGGCAGCAGGGGAAATAATGGAATATCAGAGTATCACCATCCTCACCTGACTCAGATTATCTTAACTCCAATCCTGGAGGCTGGCGCACTCCTACTGAAGTGTTAGTCTTCTACATATATATTTGTGTGCACATGCATGAAAGGTTCCACACAAATGTATTGTGAAAGGTTACTGCAAAAGTGCAGCTTGCAGGAGCCAGACCCATATTCTTCATATATTACATGCCCCTGCCAACAGGTGGCAGCAATGCAGAATAATGCATCACCTCCTTCTCACCAAGATGGGTGAGCTGACATTAGCTGTTCCATGCTTCTCTACCAGCTCTTTCAGGGCCTATGTTGCTAATCGATCACAGGACGTCTGGATCATACTCATGCCTTACTCCTCTATGGCACACAGAAGAATGCAGCTTATTTCTTTCTTTCTTTTTTTTTAATAAATTACTTAACACGTTGCTATCCTACCTTCCACTGTTAAATAATGACATTTGACTTCTCAGAGCAGAAGTTGTCCTAATGGAAGATTTATGCACTGTCTCTCTTGCAACTGTTACACCAAACACCAACATATCACTAATTAGACTACCTCAGCACTAAGAATTTATTTCCTCTTCCTCACAATATTATAACCTGTGTTAAAAACTATACACACAAACAAAGGCACACCTATGTCCTCAAGATTCAAACTAATGCTATTTTCCAATGAGTAGCGGTGCTTCTAAGTGTTATTTCATTCATAGGTGAGACATGCCTGAAGTGCACATGGAATGACCATACTACTCCCAAGAGGATGAGGCAGTCCCTCAGGATGATCTGTCCTCTCTCCTGTTCCGAACTGTACTGTTGGCAATCATCCAAAGTATGTAAACAATGTTTTCATCTTCTTTTGTTTTCCCCATGAGCAGCCCACTCCCCTCACCTCATATGCAATGGATGATAAAAGAAGAGCCACATTCTACACCAGTTGTCTATTGAGGGTTTCCTCTCGACTTCACTAGCATCCTTCTTTGCAGACTTTTCACCTTCACTCACATATTGCAGCAGCATAAAAACACTTGAAATGTGTTGTAGCACCTTCCATAGAAAATTTAAATAAATCCTTAGAGAGGGTGTAAACTTCTTATAAAACCAACTTACACAGTTTGTGATGTAAAAAGTGTGTTATTTTTTCATTTAATTTTGTTGATAAATGCTACTTCTTGAAAATTATCTTGAAGCTGAAAATGAATGCCTCACTAGCTAAATTAGTGCATAAGCTACAATATTTCAATGCTAATTGCTGCAGCAGGTGAGTCTTATCTCATAGTAAGAAACTTTGTCAGCTGTATCTCAGAGATTTGACACCTTACATTGAAAATTAAGCCTCCAGTATGAGTGGACAAAGTTTATTTTATTTTATTTTGACATTTGTTAACTGGGTTTGTCTGACTGAGTGTGAGCCCTTTTTCAGTGGAGGCCCAGGGAGAAAAGCTCCATATGTTAGTTTATAAAAGCAGAAATCATAAGCAGTATGATTGAAGCTGATATGTCATTACAGTCACAAGTGAAATACATAACTACATAACCACTTAGGCAGTATAGTTAGAGTTAATCAAACATCTCAAATATAGTATATAGAGAATGAATTCAGTACATTCTTAGGTGAACGATTATGATATGGGAAGAGGGGGTGAAGGCAGTGTGTGGGGTGAGAGAAAGGAACAAGACTGATGAGAGGACTTTTAGAAAGTAAAGTAGTAGGGGAGGTAGAAGGGGTGGAAACAAGGAGTGGAGAAGTGGATTTAAGAGATTCAGAGAGTTAGGTTGGACTTCGGCAGGCACAGGTCCACAAGTTAGAGAAATGGTCCTTTAGAGATTTTCTGAAGTTGTGGGTGTTGGTTATAGTTCGGATATTCAGAGGAAGGTTGTTCCAGGCTGAGACAACAGAGTAGCTATGAAGGTGTTGGCCAATTGTTCTTCTGGGATTATAGATTTGAAGGAGAGACTGTTCAGAGCTATGAAGAGCTACTGGGAGTATATATGAAGATGAGGGAAGAGATGGTAGGTTAGTAGAGAGTTAGGTTTGTAGAGGATGGAGTGTGTGAGTAGAAGTTGAGTTAGAAGAAGCTGGTGGGGGAATTCTAGCCAGGCATTTGAAAGAGAGGCAGTGGTGAGATTTGTATGGCTGGTTGGCAGTGAACCTTGCAATTTTATTATACATTAGTTCAAGTTTAGACTTGAGAGGATTGTAGGTTGGTTCGAGTTAGGGAGGCACACTGTAGACTGGGGAGAAGCTAGGCATCAATGATGGCGCCTAATAGCTTGGTGTGTGTTTCAACTTCTATTGTAGTGTTATAAAGAGATGTAAAAATAAATGAGGAT